>NW_024470781.1:300000-557847 GCF_017639515.1 Carcharodon carcharias | reverse complement strand
CTATCCAGGACAAAGCAGCCCTGCTTGATTGGCACCACATCCACAAACATTCACTCTCTCCACCACTGACGCACAGGAGCAGCAGTGTGTACCATCAACAAGTTGTACTGCAGCTACTCATCAAAGCTCCTTCGACAACACCTTCCAATCCCGTGACCACTACCAACTAGAAGGACAATTGCAGCAGACAAATGATATCCCACCTGACAAAAAAGCAACGAGAGAGGGGTCAACTCTGCCACTAGAGCCAGTCAGCAGTTTTGACATTGACTGAGAAACAGAAAGCAGAATGAATTGGTGAACGGTCGTTGTTCAGGCTGGAGGTGAGAATTCAGTGGAACTCCACAGGGGGCCTTATTAGAAGCATTGCTCATTGTGATATAAAAGCCAAGGCCTCATATATTAAGGACATGGTATTGAGGCCTGGGAATGACACAGCGATATGATTACTGCTAAGTAATGAGGAGGGTAGCAGTAGGCTTTTCGAGGGCGCAAAGATATCGCTGAAAGGATGAGGCGGAGAGGAGGCAAAACTTCAAATAAAAGAAGTGTAAAAGCGACAATTAGAGCAATTTTAAAGGTGGTCGCTGAGAATAGAGAGAGAAAATGTGCTAATGTTTGAAGTTGGCAGAGCACAGCAATTAGATTGTTAACAATAATAGATATTTCTCTTGATAAAGAGAGGAAGAAAATGCACAAAATAGGAATGTATGCACAACACTGACAAGTCAAAAGTTAGGCCTTCGCTGGAGTATTGTCTCTAACTCTGGGCCCGGCAATTTTGGAAGGGTTTCAGTGCATTGGGGAGGATGCGGAGAACATTCACTGGAAGGGTCATAGGGATGAGGGGTTGTAGTCACGTGGAGAGATTGGCAAATCAGGGATTGTTTTTCTGAGATCAGATCAGGCTAACTCTATGTTCATCAGGTGTGTTTTAATACACACTGTGTTTTGATAAGAGTTAATCAGGAGGACCATTTCCACGCGAACCTTGGATAATAAACAGGAAAAAACAGATTAAAGGTGATTGACAAAGATCGGGAGAGGGAAAGGGGAGATGATTCCTCACACAGCCAGTGTTTACACTGAAACCTGGAAGTCAATGCCTGGAGCGCTGCTGGAAGCTGATACAACACTAACTTGCAAAGTGGAATTGGATAAATACTTGCCCTGGAGGGCGTGAGTTTGTAGGGAACGGTATTTGGAGATGGATTTTCAGAGCTGATGGGAAAGGTAAGAGGGAGCATCCAATAGGATAGATGTTTCCAAGAACACGGTTTGGCAATGTGTGCCAAATGGCCTTGTCTTGTACTGTGTGAAACCAAAGCCAATACACGTCCTGGAAACCTTCCAGGCCCTGAAACAAAAATCCACCCGAAGATAGCCTAGACCCTAAAACGAATACAGGCCCTGCAGCGACCTCTGCCCCTTCAAGTCCTACAGGCCTTAAAAAAAATGGGCAGGAGGGGAAGACTTCGATAACCTCCACAGCAGAATGTTTCTCCCTTCCTGAACATACTTACATTAGTCACATCCCTGGAGTCAGAGCTAAGTTCCTGTTCCTGTCAAATAGGTAGGTTGAGGCCATTGGCCCTTGATGTGAGTAATCGGACACAGCTTTGAAGGCCTCAGCTGGAAGACCATGGCAGCCAAAAGCTTCGCTGTTTCTCTTCCATTTGATTGCTTGTAGCAGCTCTTCTATTGCTGGTGGTTCATCAAATGCTGAAACTAATGCAGATCCTGACAATGATGTAGACCCCTGAAACTAATACAAAGCCTGAAACTAATACAGAGCCTGAAATTAATATGGAGTGCGAAATTAATCCTAGCTCAGAAACATATACAGGCCCTGAAATTAACACAGACCCTTAAACTAATACAGATCTGAAACTAATACAGACCCACAGACTAATATCGATCCTGAAACTAATACAGACCTTTAAACTAATTCAAAACCTGAAACTGATACAAAACCTGAAAATAATACAACTCCTGAATCTAATACAGATCTTGAAACTAATACAGACCCTGAAGCTAACGCAATCCATGAAACTAAGAGGGACCCGGATGCTATCAAAGGCCCCGAAGCTAATTCATATCCTGGAACAAATACACACCCTTAAGCAAATAAAATTCCTGGAACTACTTCAGGCCCTGAACTTAATAAGCCCCTGAAAATGAAATAGAACCTGAAACTTATATAAATCCTGAAACTAATGCAAATTCTGAAACGGAACAGATCATGAAGTTAATACAGATCTTGAAACTAATACAATTCCTGAAGCTAATACAGACCTTAAAGTAATGTGGAATATGAAGCTAATACACATCCTGTTAATAATACAGGCCCTGGCACTCATACAGACACAAACATTAACAGGTTCTGAAACTAATGCATATCTTGAAAATAATGCCGACCCTGAAAAATAATAAAGATCCTGAAACTTAACCTGAAACTAATACAGACACTGAAACTAATACTGAATCTGAAACTAATACATACCCTGAAACCAATAGAAATCCTGAAACTAATACAATCTCTGAAAGTCATACTAACCCTGAACTTAATACAGACCCTGAATCTAAATCAGACCTGAAATTAATACAGATCTTTAAACTAATACAAACTCTAAATCTTAAACAGACCTGAAATTAATAAAGTCTCTGAAACTAAAACAGACCCTTAAAGTAATACAGTTCGTGGCAGTAAAGCGCACCCTGAAACTAATTCAGACCCTGAACGTAATACCAAAACTGCAACTAATATAGATCCTGACATTATACAGGCCCTTAAACTATTCAAGTTTATGGCGATAAATCAAACCCTCAGGCTAGTACAGACAATTAAACTAATAGAGACTCTGAAATGAATAAAGACCCAGAAACTAATACGGATCCTTAAACGAAGACAGATCATGAAACGAATACAGACCATGAAATGAATATAGACAATGAATCTAAAACCGACCTGAAACTAATGCACACCTTGAAACAAATACAGATCTTGAAAATAATAGAGGTCCTGAAACTAATACAGACACTGACAATAATGCAGACCCTGAAACTGATACATATCTTGAAACTAGTACACATCCTCAAACCAAAACAATCGGGAAACTAATGCACAGTCGGAGAAAGAGTATTGGAGGGCACTTGCTGATGGAGACAGAGAGGGACAATATCGCAGCAAGTGTCAGGGAACCATAATCTCGGACAGACACAGGGACGTAGAAAGTGAGAGATTGACACACAAAATGTAGGAGAGACCGGCAGTTAATGGGAGAGTGACAAGTACGTGAAAATAGAGAGGGATATAAATAGAGTGATAGAAAATAGAGAGGGATGTAAATAGAGTGATGGTCTGTGACTCAGAGAGAGGCAAACAGCGATTTACAGTGAGGGTGAAAGAATGGGAGTAAAAATGGTTTCAGAGAAAGTGTCAACAGGCAGTGAGTGAGAATGAAGGAATATTAAAAGAGAGAAGGTGTATGACAGATTTACAAACATGGAGTGAGAGTCAAAGAATGTGAGAGGAACAGAGATAGTGTGAGAGACTGTAACAGTCAGTGGGTCGGAGTCCGAGTGAAGCAATCTGCGAGAAAGAGCGATGTTTTGAGGGAGAGTGGCAAACAGGGAGTCCGAGTGAAAAATTGTGAGAGAAAGAAATATGGTGTGATAGAGAGTGACAACATGGAGTGAGTGTAACATTGAATGACTGCGAAAAGAGGTGGTATGAGAGAGTCACAAACAGGGAGTGAGTGTGGGGTCTGAATGTTCCTGGTCCCATTAGTGCCCGAAGGAGGGGGCTACTCCTGTGAGAGTGTGCAGACAAACAGAGCGGCGGGTTACCTCTTCATCAATATAGAAATGAATATTTGGTAATTGATGCAAACAACAATGAGGGAGTCTCCATGTTGTGGCAGCTTCGTAGCCACCGACTACCAGGGCTGTGCAACTTTCCCGGTGGGTCTGCCCGAGCGCCAAATCTACCGGCACTCTTAATAATGAGGCTACATGGGGAGTTCCCACTATTCAGCACCTCACAGTGAGCTTCACAATGCACAATTAGGAGACGACCTCCAGGAAAGATTGTTCCCTCATCTCACTATCCCAATTTCAGTTCTCGGGGCTCTGATTGGGTCACAAATTCATAGTTCCGAAGCACGCAGGTATATTCAGGTCACAGGGAGAAGCGGAGAGGGATGGAGAGAGATTGAACTAAAAGGAAATCAGATGAAGTGCGAGCTGTGGATGGAAGTGAGCTCTGTCAGTGGGTCCTTTTCATTTCCCAGTCACTGTGTGAATCCTGAAAACAGGATACCGTTATTTCACTTTGCATTCTAGTTCGATCCAATGTGTCTGTGTATGTGTGTGTTTGCACGTGTGTTTGCAGACGGTCTGTGCGTGCGTGTGTGTATGCGTATGCCTATCTGTGTAGTATTTGTGTATGTGCATGTGTGTCTGTGCACCTGTGTGTGTGTCTGTCTATATTTGTGTGTAGCTGTGTATGTGTGCGTCTGCTTCTTTGTGTCTGTGCATGTGTGTACATGTGTGTGTGTGTGTGTGTATGTGTGCCTGTATGTGTGTCTGTGGATGTGTGTGTCTGCGTCTTTGTGTCTGTGCATATGTGTGCGTGTGTGTGTATGTGTGTGCCTGTGTGTTTGTGTCAGCGCGTGTGTGTGTGTGTGTGTGTGGGTGCCTGTGTGTGTGTCTGTGTGTGTCTGTCGAGGGGCTCACATTTCCTCCCTCTGCTAATGTTCACCATTTCTGATCAGGGGTTTTTAACTCGCTGCTGCCTGATGTTGGTGAGTGTCTGTCGGTGTAAATGACAGAGGGATTTCAGAGACGTTGTGCTTTTACTGGCTAACATTTAGATTTGCTTCAATCACATTACTCTTTATTGATTCTCCTCAGCATTATTAAAGTACTAAAGGGTACAATTAAAGAGCCCAGTGGACGGCGGTGCAGGAGAAATATTTAGCACAAAGTTTCAAACGCTATTTGTATTCATCTTGTTGCTGTTCCCTTTGATGTTCAGGAGAGCGCATGTGGAGGGGTTTGGCGGTGAAACTTTGCAGTATCACGTTTTCTCCCTGTGCCAATGGGTGAGTGTGATGGGCGGAGCCGGCGGGAACCTTCGCTCCAAACCCGTCCATTGTGTCCGACAAAGGAAGCAGGACAAGGCCCTTTCCATTGTGCTGTCATCAATGGCCAAGATCACTCCACCGTTCATTGTACAATCCCAGGGCACTCTACTCTTTGTTATGACGTCATCATGGGACTAGGTCCTGCCCCCATTTCCATTGTGCAGCCGGAGGAACCTCCCTCCAATTAAGCTGTCATCAATGCGAGCAGCCCCTTCTTAAGATGCTGCCACAGTTCCCGCCCTTTCTATTATTCAGTCGTTATCAAGAACAGTCCCGCCCCCTGTCCATTGTGCTGTCACATTACCGACCTGAGATATTATGCCATTGTCATGGGGAGAAGATCTCACCCCCTAGGCATTGTGCAGTCACAGGTGCCCCAACTCCCGTTATGCCCTCGTCATGGGAAACAGCACCAACCACATTCCCACCGCCCACCTGCTCCCGGGGAGCTGTGTGGATTAGGTGCCTCACCTCAATACTGTCACCACGGGGATCAGGTACCTTCCCCACACCCCATTGCAGTGGCGGTGCTACACAACTCCTCCAGTCACTCTGTCGAACGGCACAGCACCCCCACCCACTGGGAATGTCAATTAAAATGAGAAAATGCTGGACTTTCCCTGATTCATTTCTTCTCTCCTTTTTGAATGAATTCCACGATTGGTGCAAAGGGACATTTCAGCACATGCTTCAATTGCTCCCTGAATTTCGCCAGGGTCAGGGCATAAATACAGGAATTTGTGGAGCAGCTCAGGAGCTGCATCATGAAGCCCAGTTCCTGTACATAAGGATGCAGTAATATGGACTGATAACCCAAATTATGCATCCGTATCCATACAGAGTATACCATAATCGTTGCCCACAACAGGAGGAAATTTGCCGAGATAATAAGCAATAAAATCATGGATTTCCTTCGACTCTCCATCTCTGGATCTCTGAGCCCCTCTCCACTGCTCTGAGCCCAGAGTCTCCTGCGGCCTCTGCTGCTCACTAAAATGTGTCTGACAGTGAAAACATTGAGCAGCAGGATCACGACAAATGGGACACAGGGAGTAAGAATGTAATGTACAAACTCGATTGTTACCCAAACCATAGACAAGTAAACATCTAGCGTTGCAAAACAAAACCAGGGCTGGTTCGACAAATGATACATTCTTGTGAACATGAAATACCAGAAAAGGTTCTTTAACAAGCTCAGCACAGAGACTGTTCCAAGAACCACAGCTGCTGTCTTTTCGGTACAATATCTACATTTCAGAGTTCGGAAAGATATGGCTATAAACCGGTCAAAAGTGAAAGTGACGGTGAACCAGACTGAGCAATCAGTGGCTGCATAAAGCAGCACGGCATGGATATTACAAATACGAAGGAGCCACAGGAAACAAAACTGGTCCCGAAGAACAGTTGGAATATGCCTCAATACCAGGTCGAGTATAATCACCAGTAGATCCGCTGATGCCATAGCCAACAAGTAGTGACTTACACATTTGGAGAGACCACACGTTCCCTGGGAAATGATCAGAATTGTCAATGATAGAACTGTGAGCAAGGGAAATAAACAGGAAAAAAATAGATTAGGTTAGCAGAAAAGTTTATTTGATAACTTATTGTAATTTTCGATTGTGCCACTCTAACAATTAATACATTTAATTGATTTTACCTGAAATAACAAATGGTGGAGTTTTAAAATGTTGTATGTCTGGAGAGATTAAATGTTCAAGTATAATACTGATATTGTAGAACTCAATTTTATTGGAGGTGCAGGAGCACCATTACTTTGGGTGTCTGTTCCCAATATTTGATCGTGTCAGTCGAGATTAACAAATGCAGTTAATAGAATAGCTGGGTCCTTCAGCTTGATAAATGGATGCAAACGCCAGAAAGCTACTCTAAACTATTCAAAACACTAGTTTGACCAAATGTATTGTACTCTGCCGAATAATATGCAGCTCACTTTAGAAATAATATGAATAATTTGTAGAGGGTAGAGAAGACACAGGCAAGAATGGCACCACAGGTGAGTGATAAGATTGGAGAAGCTTAGTTATTATCATGAAGATTGCAATCACAGAATGGGTGCAGCATGGAAGGTTGATATTTAGTACATCTTATCCATGCAGGTCCACTGACGGAGCAATTCATTGGTCTCACTTCCACAGTCATTTCCCCCTTGTTAAATACTTGTCCCCTTTTCAGGTACTAATTTGATGCCCGTTTTCCTCGGTTGGGCCTGGCTCCACCATGCTCTCAGCCAGCGCATTCCAGGTTCAGTTTTGCAATAAAGGTTTTCCTCTTGGGGACATCCCTTCTTTTCCCAATTACCTTATATCCATGCCTTCTAATTCTCGATTTTTCCAACAATGGAAGGGTTTCTCCATGCCTACTTTTTCCAGACCGTTTATAATTTAAAATATTTTTTCAAGTCGCCCCTCAAACTTGAGTTTTCCAAGGAGAACAGCCACAACTTTTCCAATTTATCTCCACAACTGGGATTAATCATCTCAGAGCAAATTGCCGTCTATTGTTTCTGTTCCTCCTTTAGTGCCTTAACATTTTTGTTAATATGAGATTTCCAGAGCTGGGCACAATGTTCTAGGTGAGGAGGGAAGTCCGTTTTATGGAGGTTTATCATCTCCGTCTTCCTTTTGTACTCTATGCCCCTCCTCCTAAAGCCCAGGATGCGGGAAGATTCATAAACCACTCTCTCAACCTATCCTCTCACCTTCACTGATTCACGTGCATGTACATACAGATCACTCTGCTCCTGCACCAATGTCAGAATTGTGAGCTGAGAAAGTTACATTAAGGTGTTCAACATTTTGACCAGTTGAGAGAAATTGTAGGAAAGATGCCATTCTTTTTCTATTTGCTGAATGGGTGATAAACGGATGGCTCAGATATAATCTGACTGGCAGAAGGAGCAGTGGTATTATTTGAAATACACTGGCCACTAATGCTGCGCTGCCTGATTTAATACTGCATTTCAAACGTGAATTTGTTAAACATTCGAAGGGAAAATTCTTTAAAGAGGTGAGGGGCAACAATACAAGAATGAAAATATTCGCTTTCGTCCTGCCAGCCCATGTAACTCTCTGAGCACAGTAACGGTTGATAAGTCTGTTTTGATTCCAGTTATTTTACAGGCAGCAGAACGTGATATTTGTTGAGTTTTATAAAGGTTTGTAACCAGGAGGTGAACTTTGAGTAAGATGGTGGCCTGAGGCGGTGGTGGTGGTGGGGAGGGCGGGGAGGACTGGGGGTGATGGGTGGTGAGTGAGAGGAGGCGATTATGACTCTGTAACACTGTAATGGATAAGCATATGGGTCTCAATTTGAAAAAAAAAATGTCCAGATTTTGTGTTTATGTCGCAGATGGGTTGAGGCAGGATTGAAGATATGTGATATTCGGACCGTGGCCGTGGGCAGTATTTCGGAAAGGTGTGTATTGGGTAGGAACTAAGCTCAGGGCATCAGCAAACGTTCTGGTTGAACATGAGGCATTGGGCTGGGTCGAGATATGGGGAGGAGGTAGGGTGTGTGGCTGCTGGAGGATGTGTGGATGGAGGACAGATTTTAGGATGCAGTCAGGTGACACTGGATTTGATCTTCACAAGGCCCTTCTGAAAAGTAAGGAAAAGGAACAGCTGATCATTGAAATGTGGCTTCCAGATATGATAGCGAGATAGAGAGACATCCAGGGATATCAACTGAACTGAAGATACGAATGGGAATTTCAAGCACAGCGTTGCAATTGAACAATCTTCATGTACTTAAAAACTGAAGAGAGAAAGACTTACAAAGCATACCAACAATAGCGAGCATTTGATAGTAAAAACATTGAATAACCTGAAGAGCCTTTGGGACCCGATATTTGAATGCAAATCCATAATAAATCGTCAACAGATAGTGAACATATCAGGGTAACCCATTGCCTCTTGTATGATACCAATCGATTGTTCTCAGGTCCTGATACATTGTTCAAACATTCCAGCCTACTGTTCTCAGGGTCTGATCCATTGTTGTAACATTCAAATCTATTGTACTCAGATTTAGATCCATTGTTGTAAAAACCAAATCTATCGCTCTCAGATTCTGACCCATTGTCGTAAAATTGAAAACTAGTGTTCTCAGATTCTGATCCATTTTTTTAAGTATTACAATCTATGTTTCTCAGATTCTGATCGATTTTTGTAATATTCCAATCTATTGTTCTCAGATTCTGATCCATTTTTGTTACATTCCAATCTACTGTTCTCAGATTCTGATCCATTGTTGTTGCTTTCTGAACTATTGTTCTCAGATTCTGATCCATCATTGTTACATTCCAATCTATTATTCTCAGATCCTGATCTATTATGGAAAAATTACTAGCTGCTGCTCTCGGATTCGGACAGTTCTTTATAATAGTCCAATATATTGTCCTCCGATTCTAATAAATCTTCTCCCTCGCTTGGGAGCTGCTGCTCACTGACAGTGCTGCATTGATTATCTGTGTTATAGGATGAAGTGGATTATTGGAAGCATTCGCATTTTAATTGCAGAGGTGTTAGCTCTATCAGCACAATTAAGGTCCATCGAGACTGATACTATTATGCCACAAAATAAAAGGTTCACTTAACCCCTTTCTAATGAACCCTAATGAAACAGCTTTTTTGCATCTTTTGTCGGGATGTCTGAGGTTTTACGAGGGAAGGAAAAATGGAAATCTTGGACACACTAACCACTTCCCTTAAATCCTCCTTGCATATCGGACTATTCCCAAAGTGTTGTCAATGTTGTTTCATCTTTATCGAAGGACAGATGGATAAACCTTGTTTCTGCCGAACAATCAAAGAATTGTTAGTGAAACGCTGTGTTATATCAGAGACTCAGTACTTTGGGGAAAAATGTGTTTGTTGATTAGAAAACCTGTGTTTATAAATAACAGCCAGAAGAGATATATTAATGAAAAAAAAAGCCTCTGACAAATGCGATTGGCATCGTTGATGATGTATGAGGTAGGGTTGATGATGAAAGTGTTTTTTTTTAAATTACCATATTTGTTGGGAAACAGTAACATGTGGTTCAGCAACACAAACACAATTGGCTGAATGATGCAGATAATAATCAAAGATGCTAAATGCTCAAATTTGTTCCTTCCTCCAGAGAATTATTTTAGAACATAAAAAACTTTTGAAGCTATTTACTTCTTTAGTGATCACCCAGAATTCCAGTGCTCTGTCGCGTACTTTATACCTTCTCAGTTCCAGCCATCCTCAGCATTAAGACTTTCAATTAACATGTATTTCGGTGAATCATTCCCTTGTTCAGTTTTATCCTCCATATTTCCATGTTAATCCACGATTGGCTATATTTTGTAACAAGACTCTGTGAGGACCACTGTAGATTTGTTTTTTCCGTTTCAAACCAGACAACGTTGCATATTATTTTTCCTCATGCAATCCAGACTGAGATGAACCTCACTTGCATTCCATATGATGAATCTTGAGTTTAGAGTTTTCGCTGCTCACTGCTCAATCTTAAGTAAGTGTCATCAATTGGTTAATTTCTCACAATGAACTCTCGATGGCACCTGTCCCAGTTGCAGCCAAACAATCTCTTAAAACGGGCAGATCAATAGAAACCAGGGATTCTCCAAAACTGCACACATCTCCGAGGGGCATCTTCAGGTGTATTCTCAAATAGAACTTTAGATTATGTATCCTTAAATGGAACATATTTCACTGATATGAAACAATACATAGATCTTACTGGTCTTCAGTCTACATTGATTATCCTTGAACTAATTTGTATCTAATTCTTTAAAAAAAAAACCTTGACCATCGGCTCTGAGTGACATGATGGTAACCAGCATCTCTACACAAGAAAAAACAAGGAGAAGGCATCCATTGCTTAGTACCTGTTGCTTTATGACTCTTAACTTTCTAATCTGGCCTGTTAAATTTGGCCTGAGGGCAAAGAAAGCTAATTTCATATAGCAGCTTGTTCTGCTCTGGAATACACTGTCTGGAATTGTGCTGGAGGCATGTTCAACAACGCATTTAAAAGTGTGTTAGATAAGTATTTGAATAGAAACAATAAGGAGGGTTATGGGGAAACAGTAGGACGATGGCACTGAGCAATAATGCTCATTAGGACAACCAGCCTGGTCACGATGGGCAGAATTGTCTCCTTCTGCACCATTGCAATTCCGTCATCCTGTGATTCTGAATTTACCTTCACGCGTCCAAACTTTTGACAGTGAGAGCAATTTATTGTACGCACCTCAATGTTCTGCGTTAAATCCGGCGTGGGGAAGACGGGGTGCGCTTGGTAAATGTTGGGGGTGGGATGAGGGCAGTCATTTCTGAGGGAGTGCTGCATCGTCAGATGGTCAGCACATAGCGAACATTGCACTGTCAGAGGGGCAGTAAAGAGGGAGCGCTGCACTGTCTGAGTGTCAGTACTGAGGAATTGTTGCATTATTGAACCATCAGCTCTGAGTTAGCACTGAGCTGTCAGTGATTCAGCATCGAGGGAATGCCGCATTGTCGGAGGGGAAGTGTTGGGGGACCGGTGCATTGTAGGAGAATCCGTTCTTACGGTGTGCTGCACTGTCAGCGGGCCAGTGCTGAGTTAAAATCCCGTTTTATCACATTTCCTCCCTCTGTCTACCTGGCATATCACATTGGCGCAGCCCCGCTGCTGGTGTACTTGGTCTAACAGCCTTCCACAATCGTGATCCTGGAATCTCACCCACACTCGCACGTTGTACCTATTATATTTTCCCACTTCCCCGGTGCACTTGGAACAGGTAGCTCCCCCACTGTAGCTGCTATATTACCTTCCTGCCCTGCTGTTCCTGGAATACCCCCAAACTCATATACCTGTATTATCCCTCCCCCTGCCAGCGATAGACATCACTCCTCCTTGCTGCTGCTTCTTTTGTTGATGGCCTGATTGCTATCACAATCAGGGATTTGCGGAACCAATGATGACACTCCCCTCCCCTCTTCTACAGTCTGTTTGGGTCTCAGTGCAGCGATGGCAATTAACAGCTTATGGAACAGACTCTGTCCGTTTGTTCTGACACCATAACGACTGCACTCCCTGCCTCTCCGCCCTCTGCCTGCTGTCAGCCCAGCAAACATCTGCTCTGCCATTGGAAAGAAAAATAACATCGAAACGTGATAGAAATTTTCAATCAGTCAATGTTCAAATTCTCCAATGGATTAAAGAATTGGAGTAAAGCGATATTTCAGCACATTATTCAACTGCTCCCTGAAATTAACCTAGGTCACGGCATAAATCCCAGTGTTGGTGCAGCAACTCAGGAGCTTTAGCATGAAGCCCAATTCCAACATAATATCATCTAGATCAACTTGTACATTCCCCAAGAATGATATCACACTTCACATATAAAGCAATATTAACATTGCTCACAACAGGATGAAATTGGCTGAGATAACGCGCAGTAAACTCTTGGATTTCCTCCGACTCTCCATCTCTGGGTCTCTTGGACTCTCCCCACTTCTGTGAGCCTGGTATCTCCTGCGGGCTCTGCTGTTCAATAAAATGTGTCTGACGTTGAGGACATTGAGCAGCAGGATCAGGACAAATGGGACACAGAGGGTGCAAATTAAGTGGGGTGATAGTGTAGCGGAATTGTCGCTGGAGTAGTAACCCAGAAACCCAGCATCTTGCTCTGGGAACAGGCATTCGAATGCTGCCCTGTGAGATAGTAGAATTGAAATTCAATAGAAATCTGGAATAAAAAGCACAATGATGACCATGAAACCATTGCCAACTGTTGCAAAATCCCACGTGGTTCACTAATGCCCTTTAGGGAAGTACATCTTCTGGGCAACATGTGTCTGCAGACCCACACCAATGTGGTTGACTCTTAACTATCCTCTGAACAAGGGCAATTTCGGAAGGGCAATTAAAGCCAGCCTAGCCAGTGGCGCCCACGTTCCCTGGGTGAATAAAACAAGAATGTGATGGAGGAACACGGCAGCTGTCCAGATGGGAGATGATTTTGGAAAGAGTGACCTGCAGTCAGCATCACGTGAAGCAGTCTGGAAAGAGTATCCTGCAGTCAGGATCGTGGTTAAACAGTCTGGAAAGAGTTCCCTGCAGTCAGCATTGCGGTGAAACAGTCTGAAAAGTTAATCCTGCAGTCAACATCGTGGTGAAGCAGTCTGGAAAGAGTATACTGCAGTCAGCATCACGGTGAAGCAGTCTGGAAAGAGTACCCTGCAGTCAGCATCGTGGTGAAGCAGTCTGAAAAGAGTATACTGCAGTCAGCATCGCGGTGAAACAGACTGGAAAGAGTACCCTGCAGTCAGCATCGCGGTGAAGCAGTCTGAAAAGATTACCCTGCAGTCAGCATCGCGGTGAAACAGTCTGGAAAGATTATCCTGCAGTCAGCATCGCAGTGAAACAGTCTGGAAAGAGTATCCTGCAGATATTTGTTTTTAGAATAAGAATAGTGACATCAAAAAACAGCGCGAATGAGGGATGGAGAGATCAGAACCAGCGCGAGTTTGGGGATGCTTGAAAAAGTGACGTCAACACAAAGGTGAGAGCTGGTTGGTGAGTCACAGGGACGTGTTTTCCCCAGGTTAAACTAAGGAAAGGTAACAGTTCTATTTTTTATTTAAAATACATAAATGACATAAAGTTTATTTTTTACTGTATTTAACAAAGTAAACAAAGGTTGTTTTTTTTCAAACTAGAGGCAAAGCAGGACAGCTCAGTCCCGTGTTATGTGCCACCTCAAACATGTGAGAAGTCTTAGATGCTCCTTACTCTCTGACCGACCACGTGTGCAGGAAGTGCCATCAACTGAAGCTACATGAGCTCCGAGTTTCAGAGCTCAACCGGCAGCTGGAGGGACTGAAGCTCATCAGCAAGGCTAAGAGTTTGTTTGCCGGAACGTTTGTAGGCATGGAGACCCCAAAGCAGACAGAGCTGGATTGGTAACCATCAGTCTGAAGTGATGTGTCAGACAGGTAGTCAGGAAATCCCGAGGGCGCATCTCGCTCGAGGACAGTATTTCTGTGTTGGAAAACGGTGAGAGTGACGGTTCGACTGGGGAGTGCAGCCAAGCTCATGGCACTGAGCGGCTCAGCTTCACAATGGGGAAGGAAAAAGAGGGGAAGGACAATAGGTGCAGGTGGGTCCATAGTAATGCGAGCAGACAACCGTTTATTAGGCCAGGATGGTATGTTGCCTCCCTGGTGCCAGGATCAAGGATGTCACTGCACAGCTGAAGGGCATCTAAAGTGGGAGGGCAAACAGACGGAGATTGTGGTATATATTTGTGCCAACGACATCGCTGCAAAGAGGGATGAGGTCCTACAAACAGATCTTAGTGATCCAGGAAGCAGATTAAAAAATAGGACCACAAAGGTAGTGATCACTGGACTTCTTCCAGTGCCACGCACTGGTGAGTATCGAAATAGGGGTTAGTGCAGATGAATGCATGGCTGGCTAGATGGTGCAGGAGAGATGGCTTTATATTTCTCGCATATTTGGACGGTTTCTGGGGAAAATGTGACCTGTAAAAGGCAGACAGGTAGCACCTGAATTGCAATTGGACCAACATCCTTGCGGGGAAGTTTGGTGGTGTTGTTGGTGAGGGTTCAAAATAACTTGGCACGGGGATGGGATCCTGAGAGGTTGGTTAGCAGAGGTAGTTGCATAGCCAAAATTAGAAGAGAGGGCAAAAGAGTCTTGAATGCATAGAACTTATAGGCCAGTTAAGGTAGAAGCGAGTTTGGCAAGGTTGGATGTTATTTATTTTAATGCAATAAGTTTGACAAATAAGGCAGATTTCAGGGCACAAAATAACACATGGACGTATGATGTCCTTGCTGCCGCAGACTTATGGCTGCGGGAGAGCTATGATTGGTGGCTCAAAACCCGAGGGTATAGCGTCTTCAGGCGAGACAAGGAAGGAGGTAAAAGAGGAGGGGGTTTCGCAATATTGGTGAAGGAATCAGTGACAGCAGTAAGGAGGAATGACATCCTAGAAGTCTCTTCAAAAGAATCCATATGTATAGAACTAAAAAAAAACAAAAAAAATGAGCAATCACATTACTTGGAGTCTATTACAGGCTGCCACACATTCAGAGAGAAATGGAAGAGAAGGTATCTAGGCAAATTTCAGAGCAGCGTAAAAAATAAAAGGATAGTAATATTGGGAGATTTAAATTTCCCAAACTTTAACTTGGTTAGTCATAGTGTGGTAGGGTCAGAGGGAGTTCAGTACTTACACTGCAAACGGGAGAGCTTTTTCAACCAGTACGTCAAAGGTCCTACAAAGTAGGGGCGGTCCTGGACTTAATTTTAGGGAATGAAGCCGGGCATGTGGTAGAGGTATCAGTGGGGGACCATTTTGTGCTTACTGATCATAACTCCATTAGATTAACGTTGTTATGGAAAAGGACAAGGGAGTGGCAGAAATCAGAGTTCTAAATTGAAGGAAGGCCAATTTTAATATGATCAGATATGATTTTACCAGAGTGGGCTGGGAACAGCTTGTTTTAGGTAAATCTGCTTCAGAGCAGTGTGACCCACCCAAGATGGAAATATGGAGAGTGCAGGAACAGCTTATACCAATAACAATAAAGGGCAGGACCAATAAATCCAGGGACACCAGGATCTCGAGGGATATACAGGTTTGGATCATGAGGAAAAGAGAGGCTGATGGCAGTTAACGAGAGCTCAAAACGGCAGAAAACCTATAAGAGAATAGAATGTCTAAGGGGCAACTTAATAAGGAAATTAGGAGAACAAAAATGGGGTATGAAAAATCATTGGCAGGAAAAATATAGAAAATTACAAAGTTATTTCACAATTTCATTAAGAGTAAGAGGATAACTAGGGAAAGAATAGAGCCCATTAAGGACTATGGTGGAAAATTATTTGTGGAGCCAGAAGACGTCGGTCAGGTTCTAAATGAATGACTTGTATTGGTGTTCACAAGTGAGAGGGACGATAGAAATCATGCAGAAGCGCTGTGAGATAATTAAATAAATTAGCACAGAAAGGGAAGCAGTTCTAAGCGGTCTGACAGGCTTAAAATAGCATGAATCTCCAGGACCAGATGAATTTGATCCCAGGCTTTTGAATGAGGAGAGTTGCCAGAGGAGCCAATGTTGCAACGTTATTCAAGAAGGGAGGAAGGCATTTACTAGGGAAGTAGAGGCCAGTCAGTCTAACATCAGTGGGTAAATCATTGGAAGTAATTCTAAGGGCAATAGTTTATCTTCACTAGGAGAGGCAGGGAAAATCAGGGACAATCTGCTTGGTTTGGTTAAGAGGCTGTAACTACTGACTAGTTTTATTGAATTTTACGAAGAAGTGAACAGGTATGTAATTTATGACAATGCATTTGTTGTAGTCTACTTGGACTTCAACAAGGCTTTTGATATGCTCAGGAGACTGATAACGAAGGTAGGAGCCCGTGGGATCTAAGGCAATTTGGCGAATTGGGCCCAGAATTGGCTGAGTGGCAGGAAGCACATGGTGATGGTCTGGGGTGGGGGGGGGAGGTGCGGGGTTGAGGTGGTTGTGACTGGATGCCTGTGTCCAGTGGGCTTCCACATGGGTCGGTGTTTGGCCCCCATGCTTTTTCTGCTAAACATAAATTATTTAGATTAGACTGTAGGGGGGTTGATCAGTGTGTTCACGGATGGCACGAAAATTGGTGGGGTGGTAAATAGCAAGAAGGATAGCCTTAGATTGCAGGAGTATAGAGTCAGGCTGATTAGAGGGGCTGATAATTTTCAAATGTAAGTTAATGCAGATAAGGGTGAGGTGATGCATTTGGGCAGGACAAGCAACACATGGGAATATGATGAATGTTAGGATCCTGGGAAGTACCGTGGATCAGAGAGATCATTGGTGTGCATGTCTAGCGGTGCCTTAATTTAGTGGGGCAGGTAGATAAGGTGATTAAAAAAGCATATGGGATACCTGCCTTTATTAGACGAGGCATAAAATATAAGAGCAGGGAGGTTATGCTGAAATGTATAAAACGCTGATTAGGGCCCATCTATTGTATTGCATACAGTCTGGAATCCGCATTATATGAAGGATGTGTTTGGATCAGATGCAGAGGAGATTTACCAGGATGTTGGCTGGCCTGAATATTTTTAATTATGCGGAGAGTTGAATAAACTGGCGTTAGTTTCGCTGGAGCAGAGGAGATTGAGAGGGAACATTATAGACGTTTATAAAAATATGAGGGGCAGAGATAGGGTACAGGGGATGGAACTTTTCCCGTTGGTGGGGGGTCCACTAACCAGAGGGCATAGATTGAATGTATGGGGCAGGAGGCTTAAGGGAATGTGAGGAAGAATTATTGACCCAGAGTGTCGTTGGCATCTGGAACTCTCTGCCTGAAAGGGTGTTCTGGGCAGAATACGTCATTTCATTTAAGAAGTATTTGGATGTGCACCTGTGATGCCCTACCATACAAGGCTATCGACCTATTGCTGCAAATTGGGATTAGAATAGTTAGGTACTTATTTGACCGGCGCAGACTCGATGGACCAACATTTCTGTGCTGCAGACCACTTTGACTCTGTTACTCTATGTCTGAAATTCTAATATTACGAAACAAAATCATGGGTTGTTCATCAGCAAATAAGAATCTGGTAACATGAAATTCTAGAAAATATTCTTTAAAAAGCTCAGCACTGTCATTCTTCTCAGAGCCAATTTCACGGTGCAATATTTACTTCTCAGCTTCTGGAAAGTCATGGCCACAAACCGATCAAATGTGAAAGTCACTGAACTTCACAAAACGGCCAGTGGCTGCATAAAGCCGGACAGCATGGGTATCACACAGACACATGGCCCACAGGAAATGAAACCATTCCCAATAAACAGTCAGAATACTTGTAAATAACAAGTATCAGTTTGCCTGAAGGCGCTGAAATACTCCACCATGTTGCTGCGTCCAGTGCCGTATTGAAAGTATAGACGGAAATGTCTCTGATATGGTTGAAGACAATAGAGCTTAAATGACAATAAATATGTCACTGAAATTGCTGAACTCGGATGTTAATAATAATTCTGTCCCCCTGGATTCTTTAACCGGTATAAAAATGTAGCAATCTCGAAAACACTTGATATTTGGATGAAGGAGAAATAATACAGAATATAGAATTAATAGCGATATACAGTGAGACGTAACAGGGATGCCAATAATAGCGAGGATGGGATAGTAACCCGCCTGAATCACCTGGAGTGCCCGATAGATGCGGCTTTCCATTGACATCCAATCATAATATGTGGAAAGTTCATAAAGGGCATTCAATAAACTCCTACTCGTTGTAATAACATTCCCATCTATTGTTCTCAGATTCTGATCCATTGTTGTAACATTCCAATATATTCTTCTCAGATTCTGATAACTTCTCTCCCTGTCTTATAACCGCGGGTCCTTGTTTCTCACGGAGCTGATGCCCCCACTGACAATATGATGTAGCAAAATGTAGCGACTCCCTTATTAACAACAGTGGGAAGCCCCCCAGTGAGTTATTTAGGATCCTTGGAGACTGAAATTAATTACAGCCACTGAACAAACAGGCTCATTTAACCCGTTCCGTCCAATTGTGCTTGCACCACACGAAATTGGAACAGTTAGCTGGTCCGGCTGGGATGTAAGAGGGTTTCTGAGGGACGGAATAGTGTACAGAGAATAGTGTGAAGCAGAAACTTGGGCAAATGTTGGAGTTGTTTAGTAAAAATATCGGGTGGACATTAACAAGTCATGGAAGATGGCAGCGCCAGGCTTTTAGAGTATTAAAATAGTAATATATTTTTATTGATAAACAGAATCAGAGTTTTCAAAACTAAGAAAATCAGACAACATATGTGTAAATTTTGGTCAAATCTCAACTGAAGTCCTTGTGTCGAATTCTAGCGAGTATTTTTCAGGAAGCAGGTGAGGGCCTTGGAGAGGGTGCAGAGGAATTTTACTGGAATTGGAACACGGATGAGGGGCTTGAATTCCGTGGAGAGACTGGAGAAGCTGGGATTGTTTTCCTTCGAGCAGATCAGGCAAAGGGGAGGTTTAATACAGACATTTAAAATCACGAATGTTTTTGATAGAGTAAATAACGAGAAACTGGTGATACTGGAAAATCAGTCAGTAACCAGCACAAGCAGTTTTAAAGTGATTAACAAAGAGGCAGAGAGCGATTGTGAGTTCTCAGTGCAAAGTAATCTGGAATGTTCTACCTGACAGGGATGGCGAATGCATATAAACATTTAACGGTAAAAATAGAATTGGATGAGCACAGGCAGTGGAGATTTGAACAGCTAATGGACGAGTGAAAAGAACGGTTGAATAGAAAGGTCTGGCAAAGAGTCGAAGTGGTCACTATGGACAACATGGCGTCTTCCTCAAATGTATGATTCCATGGCTCTATTCCATCAGAGCCCATAGGGTGCGAATATTATATTTACAGTTGATTTTTAACAGAATCATCGAGATAGAGGCTGAACATAATTGTATGCTGATGGATGCAAGAGCAGAAACACACACACTCACTGCCTTTCAGGAAATTGCCTCAGGATCTCCTCTCAGAAACTCCTCTCTGGAACTCCTTTCAGGAACTTCCTCATGCCATGCCATTCATAGAATTCTTCCTTGTCAAATCACTCCTTCCAAAGTGTATCACCTCACAGTATTCAGGATTAAATTCCATCCACCAAATTGCTACCGTTTTATTCCCCCACCCCCCACAAAGCTGAAGGACAAGGGTCGGAATGATGGAGCAGATGCCAGCCCAGCGCTCCCTCCGCGGCTCTGGATCATTCGCTGGAAGATCAGGTGGAGGTGGATGGCGTTCTTCTCACAGATGTACGCGAACTTCTTCCCGCAGGCCTCATCGTACCAGCGCCGCAGCCTCATCAGGCCGTAGTTTTCCCTCATCCTGTACGTCCTGTTGAAGGCGTTTTCTGGCCGTCCCGGCCCCCAGAACCTTCTGTGGGCAAAGCAAAAGCAAACAGTAAACAAGAAATTGGTCAGTCCCACCTGGCGGGATTGAGATCCTTTATCTCATCCAAGCAGAAACAGCCCTGCAACCACCCCGCCCGGTTCAAATTAAACTATCTGACCCCTGACCCTCTGCCTAATGCAGTCTGACCCCTAATTCCCTGAACCTCATTTAACCTGTGACCTTCAAGTGTCCTCTGTTCTCTTTACCCAGCTTGACTTCTGCTCATTTGATTCATTGCCTATCCCTGATTTCCCCTGACCATGTCTATCGCATGACCTCTACCTGAATCCTGACCCTCTGCCTAACCCAAACAGAGCCCTGAAGCTCATATAACCTGTCACCATACAGTGACCTCTTCTTTTAACACAGTGCCTAACCCAGATTCCCCCCGGCCGTCTGTGTAACCCCAGCTCCCTACCTAATGCTTCACACTCTGCCTAACCCCTGAGCATCTGTCTGATTCTCTACTTATCTCCTCAGCCAATGCCTAACCCCTGACTTTCTTCCTAACCAATCAGCTTCTGCCTCATCATCTACCAAACGCATGACCTTTTGTCTAACCGGGAGATTCTATCTATCCCCTGACTCTCCACCTAACCCCGCTCATGTCTGCCTAATCCCTGATCTTCAGCATAAACATTGACTCTACCTCATCTGCTGTTTCACCCCGTAGCTTTGCCTCATGCCTGGCCCTTTGTCTAACCTCAACCCTTTGCCTAACTACTGACATGCGGCCTAACCCTGACTCTTGGTCTAACCCTTGACACTCTGCTCCACCAATGAGGTTCTGTCTTTCCACTGGCATTCTGTATAACCCATAACCCTCTGCCTACACATAAGGTCTCTGTCAACACCTGGTCCTCTGCCTAACCCCTGACCCTATGCTTAACGCTTACCCAGTCTGACACCTAATCCCCTCGGTCTCATATAATTGTGACCTTCATGCTGGCCTTTGTTTTCCTGACCCAGCATGAGCTCTGCTCCCTCGACCGTGCATCACACCGTGATTCCCACAGCCCTCTGCCTCACCCCTCACACTCTACTAGGCCTTCTCCTCCGACTTTCTGAGTAGCCACAGACTCTCACCCTATCTGCACCCCGGTCAACACCCCCCCTTCTGGTCAGTCCCATCGCCAATGCCACCTCAGCCCCACAACAATGCTGCAGCTGCCCCTTCTGCTCCCCTACCCCTGAAGCCCTCTGTTATTCATTTTATTACACCCACGACTTTCGGCCCATCCCTCCAGAACCTTCTCCCTTTAGTTACCGAGTTGGTCATCCGAATCCAATAGGAAGCTTCTTTAACTTGATCAAAGAGGAAATTCTGTTGTAGTGGAACGGCATTGTTAGTGGGCAAATGGGTAAACAGGAAATGTGGTAAAGGGCAAACTGGGGAAAGATGGGAATTTGGCGAATCGCTGTGGACATCATGTTGAAGAGCTTTGGAGAGAAAAGGAGTTTGGAGACGGGATATTCACTTGGAAGGACAGAGTGGGTGGGAGAGTCAAGAATTTCTTTCAAGGAGATGGCTGATGATGAGTCCCGCTCCCTCTCTCCTGGGCCCTGCTCTCTCCACCCCAACCACACCCCCCACCCCGCACCCCCACCCCCCTCCCCCACCCCCAGCCTTACTCTGTCTCCTCAGCCCGACTCTCTTCATAATTAGAGATGAAAGATCAGTTTATTAAAGCTGATTCCATTTCTGGGCGCTGGCTGAGTTTATTGTGGCTGAGGTGCTGTGTCACCTTTTTAGTACTTTATCGTCCCTCTATCGCTGTAAGTGTCTGTCAGTGAAGGCCACATCTATCACTCAACCAATCACTGCCCTTGAGTATTGGGTAGTGTGTTTTGAGATTTTTCACGCCCAGTTAAATATAATTTAAATATAAGTTGTAAGTTTTGGAAAAGAATCAGGTAGTGTTGAACCACGTGGACCTAATCCATTTTAACAGAAATTAGAATCATTCGCCCACCCAACCCCCACCCCCTCCCACCCCCGGAAAGATACTCACTGTGCCACCGGATGAATTCCAATGGTATTAATAGGGAAGACCAATCCAAACTGTTATTCCAGACAGTCAGTGTGAACATCAGCACCAGCTCTACCGAAGGCCAGGAGCTCCACAGAGAGGCACAGAATGCACCCGGGTTATTCCCTGGATGTGAGGATTCAAATTCTATGTGGTTCAAGAAATTTACTATCCATTGCTCGCTGCTGTTGCAGTTCCTGGTAGGTCTCTGCACCCAGCATTGTTTCTATTAGACAGATGTTATTTTGTTGGTGTCACTGTCATTGAATGTCTCATCTCTTCACTTTTAATGTTGTTCCTGGTAAGACAACATATCCAATAATTATTCTAAAAGCTACCATTTGCTGCATTACTCTTACACCTCTTTAAGTCTCTGCACTCAACTTCATATGATCATCATATGCTACATATAGGCATTGCCTGCCATTTGTTTGGTGCAAATGTTGTCGAACATAAACCGCATCAGCCTGAATGTTGCCTGTGCAGTGCTGTGAGTGCAGCCGTTCCACTTCAGTTTTCCAGGAGTGACGAATTGTGCTGTGCAATGTACAATGCCCAGTGATACTCCTGTCCTTATGGTGGAGGGAAAGCCATTGCTGGAGCAGTTGAAGATGGCTGGGACTATGGCGCTAACTGGAGGGACTCCAAGCTCAGTTACTTAGCCTCAAACAAACTAAAGCACTTTCCTTTCTCCGGACTGCCGGCCCACATAGTGCCAAATGGGGCCGGAAGTCAAGGACAGTCACTCCCATTCATTTTTCTTTAATTAATTATTTCCACCCTGTTAAGCCCATGGCTGTAATGACGGCTGCCAGCCACTGGCCTTAGATAAATACAGAGTGAGACTCGGTGCCAGGTTTCAACTGTGCAAATGGCCCCTGCTTTCACGGCCAGTCACACATTCCATCACATTGTTGTTGACTGAGATCAATCCCGTGTTTCCCTTCTATGTTTGTTTGTGTGTGTGTGTGTGTGTGTGTGTGTGTGTGTACGTGTGTGTGTGTGGGGGGGGGTGGTGAATGAGTGTGTGTGTGTATGTGAGTGTGTGTGTGTGCGCGTGAGTGTATGTGTGTGTGTGTGTGTGGGCGTGAGTGTGTGTTTGTGTGTGTGTGCGTGTGTGTGTGTGTAGGGGGGTGAATGAGTGTGTGTGTGTATGTGAGTGTGTGTGTGCGTGAGTGTATGTGTGTGTGTGTGTGTGTGTGTATGTGAGTGTGTGTGTTTGTGCGTGTGTGTTTGTGTATTAGTCAGACATTACATCATATTGCTGATGAACGACATCAATCACATTCTTCCCTTCTTTGTGTGTGTGTGTGTGCGCGTGTGTGTATGTGTGTGTTAGTGAATGTTTGTGTGTGTGTGTGTGTTTGAGTCTGTGTGAGTGTGTCTGTGTGGGTGTGTGTGTGTGTGAGTGTTTATGTGTGTGTGTGTGTGCGTGTGTGTGTGTTTGAGTGTGTGTGTGTGGGGGGATGAGTGTGTGTGTGTGCGTGTGTTTGTGTGTTTGTGTGTGTGTGTGTGTGTATTAGTCACACATTACATCATATTGCTGATGAACGACATCAATCGCATTCTTCCCTTCTTTGTGTGTGTCTGTGTACGCGTGTGTGTGTGTACGTGTGTTAGTGTGTGTTTCTGTGTGTGTGTGTGTTTGAGTCTGTGTGAGTGTGTCTGTGTGGGTGTGTGTGTGTGAGTGTTTATGTGTGTGTGTGTGTGTGCGTGTCTTTGTGTCTGTGTTTGAGTGTGTGTGTGTGTGGGGGGGGGGTGTTTGTGCGTGTGTGTGCGTGTTTGTGTGTCTGTGTCTGTGAGTGTGTGTACAGGATATAACAGGCCAGTTGTCCACTTCTCCCAGTAAGTGCCTCTCATCTAGTTGTCCTGCAGCAGCTTGGATGGAGCTGCGGTTAATTCAGGGGCACAAGTCCTCAATGCTGGGGCAGAGATGCTGTCAGCCCTGGGGCTTTTGCTGTGCCCAGTGACCTCACATCTCCCCTGATGTACCCAATGTGATCGAAATAGCTTCAGTCAGACATCAGCGATTCAGGGCATTTGAGGAGGATGGTCAACCACTCAGTCCTTCTGTCGGAATATGGTTACAAATCGTGCAGCTGGGTATTTTGTGCTGACCTGCTGTGGGCTCAGATCATTGAGAATGTGGGTGTCTGCAGAGCCTCTTCCTCTGGTCAGTGGATTTTTTTTTAAATGAACTCAACATTTGATGTTTCAGAAACGCAGAGCTTTAATCTGACCGGTTGATTGAGGGTTGGCTTAGTTCATCCAGTTGTATTGCTCTCCTCTGTTTGTTTTCAGGCAATATTAAGGTAGCTTTGTCACTTTCATAACTCATTTTGAGGTGCGATTTGTGCTGATGGAAAACCCCATCGCTGATAATATTAAACATTGAGTGTTCAATAATATTTAAAGAAAACAGACTTCACCAGAGGATAGCAGTGTCATGGATATACGAGTTTGAAGACATAATTGGGCACAGCAAGGCATTTGCAATATTCAACCATATTCTGTTAAGCTGGCAACTCATTCCTGCCTGAAGAATAACTTAACTGTTTGTCTCCCTTCCTCGCAGGTAACATACTGACGATAGGGATCCTTTCTTGGGGAAAGTGTGGCCTCTCGAAATGTGTCACTTATTACTTTGTGGCCTGCAAGCGGCAGATCTACTGGTCGTCTTCATCGATCTGATACTGAGGCACCTTTCAACTGGTTATACTCTCGACTTTATGTTTCTTATTTAAATGCCTGTTGTAATTCCCATTTTACTTTCGATCAATTTGTGGCTGTTTGTTGCAGTAAGCTGAGATTGAAACATTGCACTGAGAAAACTGAACATGTGGTTCTGGGAGCAGTCAGTTTGTTGAGCTGTTTGAGGAATGTGTTCTGGTATTTTATGTATACCCCTGAGTATTGTAACATGATTTTCCCCTGGTATTGTGCTGTGATAGGGGATGCTCAGAATTCATGGGCATGGGCAGCAATAGAGATGCTTCATTACATTGGAACGCCAGGTGTCCCATTTTTCCCCATTCTAGTGCTCAATGTTTTAACGGTCAGGCATATTTTAGTGAGCAGCAGATCCCTCAGGATTCTCCAGGCTCAGAGCAATGGGGGAGTCCCAGAGACCCACAGATGGAGAGTCAAAGGAAATCCATCATTTTACTGCTTGTTATCTCGGCCAATTTGATTATGTTATGGGTTGTCTTCACGATGTTTTCCCTCTGGTGGTGATTGGTAGCTTTGTGCTACAGTTCATTAAATCCACCCATTTATATTAGATTAATAGGCTACGTGCTGCAGCTCCTGAACTGCTGCACAAACACTGGTTTCTATGCAGTGACCCAGGCTAAGTTCAGAGAGCAGCTGAAATGTCCCTTCACTACGATTCTATAACTCATTCAATGAGGAGTTGTGAACTCTCACTCCTTATAATCTTCCCGACTCCCCACTCTCCAAAGCAGGTCCACTGATCGAGGCGAATTATCAGACTCTTCATGACACAGGTTGAGCCACCCTCAGCCACTGTCAGAGATAAACTGTGAACTGGGAAGTACTCCGGCTACCGTCTGGATGAGATGATGGGCTTTTGTAAAGTGTATGGTGGGATTATTCAACCCGGAGCCCCTGTTTGAAAAGCCCATATATCAGCATCTCTCACAAAGTACCAAGTGACTGGCCCCCTTGGGCATTATCCAGCCCACGAGGATCTGACATGACAGTTTCCAGTCTTGAGGGGATATTCTACAAAATCTCTTCACACAGTATGATCAATGAAATATCATACTGAATGGAGCCGGATGTAATGACCGAGAGGAGTTGGAGGCAGTGACTGAGTGGAACAGGAGGCAGTGCCTGAGGGGAGTAGGATGTACTCAGTGAGGGAAGTGTTATGCCATGACTGAGGGAAGCGTGATGCAGTGACGGAGGGAAGTGGGATTCCGTGACAGAGGGGATTGGGCTATAACGGCTGATAGAATTACCATCCATGGGGAATGACATTAATTACAGTCATGGAAAACAACAGGTTTAGTAAAATCATTTCAATCAAACACTTTAGATCGACAATAATGTCGAACACTTACATGTGATCGATAAGATGTATGATGGTTGCTGAGGGAATGAGCTATGGAAATAACAGAGGCACTGGAAATAATCTTTCCATCTACCTTGGACATGGAAGTGACACGAGAGGGCTAGAGGGTTGTAAATATGATATTCCATCTGAAAGAACAACAACGATAGAAGGGTCAACTCTGTCATTAGAGCCAGTTAGCAGTTGTGACATTCACTGTCAAACAGAAAGCAGGATGAATTGGTGAACGGTTGTTGTTCAGGCTGGAGGGGAGAATGCAGTGAAACTGCACAGGGGGCCGTATTAGAAACATTTATACTTTATGATATATACGCCATGGCCTCTTATATTAAGGACATAGGATTGAGGCCTGGGGATGACACAGCGATGTGAATACTACTGAGTACTGAAGTGGGAAGCAGTAGGCTTTTCGAGGACGCAGAGAGATTGGTCAAAGTATGAGGTGGAGAGAAGGCGTAACTTCAAATAAAGAATTGCGAAAGCAACAATTGGAGCAATTTTAAAGGTGGTTGCTGAGGATAGGGTGAGAAAATGTTCTAGTGTTTGAAGGTGGCAGACAACAGCAATTAGATTGTTAACAATAATAGATATTTCTCATGATAAAGAGATGAAGAGATTGCACAAACTGGGAATTCATGCAGAACATTGACAAGTCAAAGGTTAGGCCTCAGCAGGAGTATTGTCTCTAACTCTGGACCCAGCAGTTTTGGAAGGGTCTCAGGGCCTTGGGAAGGAAGAGGAGAAGATTCACTGGAAGGGTCATAGGGATGAGGGGTTGTAGTCACGTGTAGAGAATGGCGAATCAGGGATTGTTTTTGTCAGATCAGATCAGGCTAATTGTGTGTTCATCAGGAGCGATTTAAAACATGTTGGGTTTTGATAAGAGTTAATCAGAAAGGACCATTTCCACGCGAATCTTGGATAATAACAACGAGAAACAGAGTAAAGGTGATTGACAAAGATCGGGAGAAGGAAAGGGGAATGATTCCTCACACAGCCAGTGTTTATACTGAAACCTGGAATTCAATGCCTGGGGCGCTGCTGGAAGCAGATTCAACATTAACTTGCAAAATAGAATTGGGTAAATACTTGCCTTGGAGGAGGTGGTTTTGTAGTGGAGGGTATTCGGGAAGGTATTTTCAGAGCTAATGGGAAAGGGTAGGAGGGAGCATCCAATGGGATAGATGTTTCCAAAAACTCGGTTTGGCAATGTGTGCCAAATGGTCGAGTGTTGTACTGTGTGTAACCAAAGGAAATACACGTCCTGGAAACGTTCCAGGCCCTGAAACAAAAATCCGAAGATAACCTGGACCCTAAAACGAATACAGGCCCTCTAGAGACGGCTGCCCCTTCAAGTCCTACAGGCCTTGCAACATTGGGCAGGAGGGGAAGAGCTCGATAGCCTCCACAGCAGAATGTATCTCTCTTCCTGAACATAGTTACACCAATGACATTCCTGGAGTCAGAGCTAAGTTTCTGTTACTGTCAAATAGGTAGGATGAGCCCATGGGCCCCTAATGTGAGTTATCGGACACAGCTTTGAAGGCCTCAGCTGGAAGACCATGGCAGCCAAAGGCTCTGTTTTTTCTCTTCCATTTGATTGCTTGTTGCAGCTCTCCCATTGATGGATGATAATCCGATGCTGAAACTAATGCAGATCCTTACAATAATGTAGACACCTGAAACTAATGCAGAGCCTGAAACTAATAAAGAGCCTGAAATTAATATGGAGTGCAAAATTAATCCTAGCGCAGAAGCTAATTAAGGTCCTGATACAAATACAGATAATGAAACTAATAGAGACTCTTTATCTAGTACAGATCGTGAAACTAATACAGCCCCGAAACTAATACAGTCCCTGAAACTAATACAGTCCCTGAAACTAATACAGCCCCTGAAACTAATACAGCCCCTGTAACTAATACAGCCCCCGAAACTAAGACAGCCCCTGAAACTAACACAGCCCCTGAAAATGAATTAGAACCTGAAACTTATATAAATCCTGAAACTAATGCAAATTCTGAAATGGATCAGATCATGACAATGATACAGATCGTGAAACTAATAGAGATCCTGAAGCTAATACAGACCTTATAATAATTCCGAATACGAAATTAATACAGATCCTGTTAATGATAGAGGCCCTGATACTCATGCAGATACATAAATAATTGCAGGACCTGAAACTAATGCACATCTTGAAATTAATGCCGACCCTGAAACATAATAAACATCCTGAAACTAAAACTTGCCCTGAAACTAATACAGACACTGAAAGTAAAAGCAGACACTGAAATAAATGCAGATACTGAAACTAATTCCGACCCTGAAAGTAATACTGAATCTGAAACTAATACAGATCCTGAAACTAATAATGACCCTAAAAATAATACAGATCCTGAAACTAATACACTCCTTGAAACTAGTACACATCCAGAAATGAAAACCAATCGTGAAACTAATACAGAGTCGGAGAGAAAGTATTGGAGGGAACTTGCTCATGGAGATAGAGAGGGTCAATATCGCAGGAAGTGTCAGGGAACCATAACCTGGGACAGGCGCAGGCACGTAGAAAGTTAGAGAGTGAGAAACAAAATGTAGGAGAAATCGGAAGTAAATGGGAAAGAGAGTGACAAGTACGTGAAAATAGAGAGAGAGAGGGACAGATATAAATAGAGTGATGGTCTGTGACAGAGAGCAGCAAACAGGGATTTACAGGGAGGGTGAAGGAATGGTTTAGGAGAGACAATGGCAACAGGGTGTGAGAGACAGAGTAAAGGAATATGAGTGAAAGAGAGAACGTGTGTGAGAGATTGACAAACATTGAGTGTGAGTGAAATGATGTGAGTGGAACAGAGCTAGTGTGAGTGACCATCAGTGGGAGGGAGTCCGAGTTAAGCAATGTGCGAGAAAGAGAGATGATTTGAGGGAGAGTGACAAACAGGGAGTCACAGTGCAAAAATAAGAGGGAAAGAAATATGGTGTGTTAGGGAGTGACAACAGGGAGGGAGTGTAAAATTGAAGGAGTGCGAAAAAAGATGGTTTTAGAGAGCTGCAAACAGGGAGTGAATGTGGGTGCTGAATGTTCCTGGTCCCATTTGTGCCCAAAGGAGAGGTCTACTCTTGTAAGAGTGTTCAGACAAATAGAGCGGCGTGTTACCTCCTCATCAGTATAGAGATGTATATTTGGTGTTTGATGTAAAGAACAATGAGGGAGCCTCCACGTTGTCGCACCTTCATAGCCACCAACTACCAGCGCTGCGCAACTTTCCCAGTGGGGCTGCCCAAGCGCCAAAACTACCGACACTCTTAATAATGAGGCTACATGGGGAGTTCCCACTATTCAGCACCTCACAGTGAGCTTGGCAATGGACAATTACTAGACAGCTTCCAGGAAAGATTGTTCCCTCATCTCACAATCCCAACATCAGTACTCGGGATAAAAACAAACAAACTGCGGATGCTAGAAATCCAAAGCAAATACAGAATTACCTGGAAAAACTCAGCAGGTCTGGCAGCATCGGCGGAGAAGAAAAGAGTTGACATTTCGAGTCCTCATGACCCTTCGACAGAACTTCAGTGAATCCAAGAAAGGGGTGAAACATAAGCGGGTTTAAGGTGTGTGTGGGAGGGGGGTGGGGGAGGGGGGTGCAGTTTGGTTGGGGGGAGAGAAGTGGAGGGGGTTGGCGTGGTTGTAGGTACAAAGAAGCAGTAATAGAAGCAGATCATCAAAAGATGTCACAGGCAACAGAACAAAAGAACACATAGGTGTTAAAGTTGGTGACATTATCTAAACGAATGTGCTAATTAAGAATGGATGGTAGGGCACTCAAGGTATAGCTCTAGTGGGGGTGGGGGGAGCATAAAAGATTTAAAAATATTTAAAAATAATGGAAATAGGTGGGAAAAGAAAAATCTATATAATTTATTGGAAAAAAAACAAAAGGAAGGGGGAAGAAACAGAAAGGGGGTGGGGATTGAGGAGGGAGCTCAAGACCTAAAGCTGTTGAATTGAATATTCAGTCTGGAAGTCTGTAAAGTGCCTAGTCGGAAGATGAGGTGTTGTTCCTCCAGTTTGCGTTGGGCTTCACTGGAACAATGCAGCAAGCCAAGGACAGACATGTGGGCAAGACAGCAGGGTGGAGTGTTAAAATGGCAAGCGACAAGTCGGTTTGGATCATTCTTGCGGACAGACCGCAGGTGTTCTGCAAAGCGGTCGCCCAGTTTACGTTTGGTCTCTCCAATATAGAGGAGACCACATTGGGAGCAACGAATGCAGTAGACTAAGTTGGGGGAAATGCAAGTGAAATGCTGCTTCACTTGAAAGGAGTGTTTGGCCCTTGGACGGTGAGGAGAGAGGAAGTGAAGGGGCAGGTGTTACATCTTTTGCGTGGGCATGGGGTGGTGCCAAGGAGGGGGTTGAGGAGTAGGGGGTGATGGAGGATTGGACCAGGGTGTCCCGGAGGGAATGATCCCTATTGAATGCAGATAGGGGGGGTGAAGGGAAGATGTGTTTGGTGCTGGCATCATGCTGGAGTTGGCAGACATGGCAGAGGATGATCCTTTGAATGCGGAGGCTGCTGGGGTGATAAGTGAGGACAAGGTGGACCCTATCATGTTTCTGGGAGGGAGGAGAATGTGTGAGGTCAGATGCGTGGGAGATGGGCCGGAGAGGGTTGAGGGCCCTGTCAACGACCGTGGGTGGAAGACCTCGGTTAAGGAAGAAGGAGGACATGTCAGAGGAACTGTTTTTGAAAGTAGCATCATCGGAACAGATGTGACGGAGGCGAAGGAACTGAGAGAATGGGATGGAGTCCTTACAGGAAGCGGGGTGTGAGGAGTTGTAGTTGAGGTAACTGTGGGTGTCGGTTGGTTTGTAATGGATATTGGTGTACAGTCTATCACCAGAGATTGAGACAGAGAGGTCAAGGCAGGGAAGGGAAGTGTCAGAGATGGACCACGTGAAAATGATGGAGGGGTGGAGATTGGTAGCAAAATTAATAAATTTTTCCAAAATTTTTCGGCGTGACATTAGTCATCTCAATTTCTCTGCTCATCTCACCCATTCTAATCTCTCTCTCTCTGAACTTACTAAATTCCATTCTCTCAGGTCCAACCCTGACATTGTCATCAATCCTGCTGTCAAGGGTGGTGCTGTTGTCTGGTGCACTGACCTCAACCTCGCGGAAGTTGAGCATCAACTCGCAGATGATTCCTCCTACCACTCCATGGACCATGACCCCAGCCCTAAACATCGTACCTCATCTCCTCTTGTGATCTTCCTCCCACAGCTTCTAACTGATAGTCGCCCAAACTCGGACGGCCCACTTCTACCTCCGACCCAAAATCCACAAACAGGACTGTCCCGGTAGACAGATCGTCTCAGCTTGCTCCTGGCCCACAGAACTCATTTCTCGTTATCTTCACTCCCTTCTCTCTCCCCTTGTCCAGTCCCTTCCTACCTACATCTGTGATTCCTCTGACACCTTACGTCACATCAACAATTTCCAGTTCCCTGGCCCCAACCACTTCCTCTTCACCATGGACGTCCAATCCCTCTACACCTCCATGCCCGACCAGAATGGTCTGAGGGCCCTTAGCTTCCTCCTCGAACAGAGGCCCGAACAATTCCCATCCACCACTACTCTCCTCCGTCTGGCTGAACTTGTTCTCACACTGAACAATTTCTCCTTCAACTCCTCTCACTTCCTCCAAATAAAAGGTTTGGCTATGGGTACCCGCATGGGCCCCAGCTATGCCTGTCTCTTTATGGGGTATGTGGAACATTCCTTGTTGCAGTTCTACTCCGGCCCCCTTCCACAACTCTTTCTCCAGTACATCAATGATTACTTCGGTGCTGCTTCATGCTCTCGTCGGGACTTGGAAAAATTTATTAATTTTGCTTCCAATCTCCACCCCTCCATCATTTTCACGTGGTCCATCTCTGACACTTCCCTTCCTTTCCTTGACCTCTCTGTCTTAATCTCTGGTGATAGACTGTCCACCAATATCCATTACAAACCTACCGACTTCCACAATTACAACGACTACAGCTCCTCACACCCCTCTTCCTGTAAGGAAACCATCCCAGTCTTTCAGTTCCTTCGCCTCCGTTGCATTTGTTCTGATGACGCTACCTTCAAAAACAGTTTCTCTGACATGTCCTCCTTTTTCCTTAACCGAGGTTTTCCACCCACGGTCGTTGACAGGGCCCTCAACCGTTTCCAGCCCATCTCCCGTGCATCTGCCCTCATGCCTTCTCCTCCCTCCCAGAAACATGATAGGGTGCCCTTGTCGTCACTTATCACCCCAGCAGCCTCCGCATTCAAAGGATCATCCTCTGCCATTTCCGCCAACACCAGCATGATGCCACCACCAAACACATCTTCTCTTCACCGCCCCCCCTATCGGCATTCCATAGGGATAGTTACCTTCGGGACACCCTGGTCCACTCTTCCATCACCCCCTACTCCTCAACCCCCTCCTATGGCACCACACCATGCCCAAGCAAATGATGTAACACCTGCCCCTTCACTTCCTCTCCCCTCATCGTACAAGGGCCCAAACACGCCTTTCAAGGGAAGCAGCATTTTAATTGCATTTCCCCCAACTTAGTCTACTGCATTCGTTGCTCCCAATGTGGTCTCCTCTATATTGGAGAGACCAAACGTAACCTGGGCGACCGCTTTGCAGAACACCGGTGCTCTGTCCCCAAGAATGACCCAAACCTGCCTGTCACTTGCCATTTTAACACTCCACCCTGCTCTCTTGCCCACATGGTCATCCTTGGCTTGCTGTGTTGTTCCACTAAAGCCCAACGCAAACTGGAGGAACAACACCTCATCTTCCGACTAGGCACTTTAGAGCTTTCCGGAATGAATATTGAATTCAACAACTTTAGGTCTTCAGCTCCCTCCTCCATCCCCATCCCCTTTCTGTTTCTTCCCCCTTCCTTTTGTTTTTTTCCAATAAATTATATGGATTTTTCTTTTCCCATCTACTTCCATTATTTTTAAATATTTTTAATCTTTTACGCTTCCCCCACCCCCACTAGAGCTATACCTTGAGTGCCCTACCATCCATTCTTAATTAGCACATTCATTTTGATAATATCACCAACTTTAACACCTATGTGTTCTTTTGTTCTGTTGTCTGTGACATCTTTTGAAGATCTGCTTCTATTACTGCTTCTTTTTCCCTACAACCACACCAACCCCCTCCAACCCTCTCCCCCCACCCAACCACCTCCCCCCCCCACCCCACACGCCTCCCCCCCCCACACACACACACCTTAAAGCAGCTTATATTTCACCCCTTTCTTGGATTCACTCAAGTTCTGTCGAAGGGTCATGAGGACTCGAAACGTCAACTCCTTTCTTCTCCGCCAATGCTGCCAGACCTGCTGAGTTTTTCCAGGCAATTCTATTTTTGTGTCAGTACTCGGGACTCTGATTGGGTCCTGAATACATCCTTCTGAATCACGCAGGAGTATTCAGGTCACAGGTAGAAGCGGAGAGAGAAAGGGATGTAGAGATATTGAACTAAAAGGAATTCAGATGAACTGTGAGCTGTGGATGGACGTGAGCTCTGTCAGTGGGTTCTTTTCATTTCCCAGTCACTGTGTGAATCCTGAAAACCGGATCAAGTTATTTCCGATTCCGTTCTACTTCCATCCAATATGTCTGTGTATGTTTGTTTGTGAGTTTGCGTGTTCGTGTGTACATTTGTGTGAATGTGTGTGTGTGTCTGCGTGTCCCTCTGTTTATCTGTGTGTGTGTTTGTGTATCTGCATGATTGTGTGTGTATCTGCAGTTGTGTGTGTGTATGCCTATCTGTGTAGCATTTGTGAGTGTGTGTCTGTGCCTTTGTGTATGTGTGTGTGCGTTGGTGCGATTGTGTATATCTATGCACGTTTACCTGTCTTCCTGTATGTGTGTCTGTCTGCATTTGTGTGTGCCTATGGATGTGTGTGTCTGTGTCTTTGTGCCTTTGCATGTGTGTGTGTGTGTGTGTGTGTGTTTGTGTGTGCCTGTGTGTTCGTGTCTGTGCGTGTGTGTAAGTGTCTGTGTGTGTGTCTGTGAGTGTGTCTGCGTGAGTGTGTGTCTGTAAGCATGTGTCGAGCGGTTCACAATCCTCCCTCTGCTAATGTTCATCAGTTCTGAACAGTGGTTTCTAACTCACTGCTGTCTGATGTTGGCGAGTGTCTGTCGGTGTAAATGACAGAGGGGTTTCATAGACATTGTTGTGCTTTTACTGGCGAACATTGAGATTTGATTTAATCACATTACTCTTTATTGATTGTCCTCAGCATTATTAAAGTACTAAAGGGTACAATTAAAGAGTCCAATGGAAGGCAGTGCAGGAGAAATATTTAGCACGAAGTTTCAAACGTTATTTTTCTTCATCTTGTTGCTGTTCCATTGGAGGTTCAGGAGGGCGCATGTGGAGGGACATGGCGGTGAAACTTTGCACTCTCACCTTTTCTCCCTGTGCCAATGGGTGAGCATAATGGGCGGAGCCGGTGGGAACTTTCGCTCCAAACCCGTCCATTGTGTCCGACAATGGAAGCGGGACAAGGGCCTTTCCATTCAGCTGCCGTCAACGGCCAAGATCACTCTCCCATTGATTGAACAATCTCAGGGCTCTGCACACTTTGTTATGACGTCATCGTGGGACTAGGTCCTGCCCGCATTTCCATTGTGCCAGAGGAACCATCCCTCCAATTGTCCTGTCATCAATGCGAGCAGGCCCTTCTTACGATGCTGCCACAGTTCCCGCACTTTCTATTATGAAGTCGTTATGAAGAACAATCCCGCCCCCTGTCCATTGTGCTGTCACATGACACACCTGCCATATTATGCCGTTGTCATGGGGAACGGATCTAACCCCCTAGGCATTGTGCGGTCACATGTGCCACAACTCCTGTTATGCCCTCGTCATGGGAAACAGCACCAACCGCACTCCCCCGACCCCCCACCGCCCACCTGCTCCCGGGGAGCTGTGTGGATTAGATGCCTCACCTCAATAATGTCACCATGGCCATCAGGCACCTTCCCCACACCCCATGCCAGTGGCGGTGCTATCCAATTCCTCCAGTCACTCTGTCTAACAGCACAGCACACCCACCCACTGGGAATGCGAATTAAAATGAGAACATGCTGGACCTTCCCTGAATCATTTCTTCTCTCTTTTTCGATTGAATTCCACAATTGTTGCAAAGGGACATTTCAGTACATGCTTCAACTGCTCCCTGAATTTTGCCAGGGTCAGGCCATAAATACAAGAATTTGTGGAGCAGCTCAGGAGCTGCAACATGAAGCCCAGTTCCTGAACATAACGATGCAATAACATGGACTCATGACCCAAATTATGCATCCGGATCCATACAGAATATACCATAATCGTTGCCCACAACAGGAGGAAATTTGCCGAGATAGTAAACAGTAAAATCATGGATTTCCTTCGACTCTCCATCTCTGGATCTCTGATCCCCTCTCCACTGCTCTGAGCCCAGAGTCTCCTGCGGGCTTTGCTGCTCATTAAAATGTGTCTGACGGTGAAAACATTGAGCAGCAGAATGAGGACAAATGGGACACAGGGATTAAGAATGTAATGGACAAACTCGATTGTTAGCCAAAACGTAGACAAGAAAACATCGAGCGTTGCAAAACAAAACCAGGGCAGGTTCCTCAACTGATACCTTCCACTGAACATGAAATACCAGAAAAGGTTCTTTAAAAAGCTCAGCACAGTCACTGTTACAAGAACCACAGCTGCTGTCTTTTCCGTACAATATCTACATTTCAAATTTCGGCAAGATATTGCTACACATCGGTCAAAAGTGAAAGTCACGGTGAACCAGACTGAGCAATCAGTGGCTGCATAAAGAAGCACGGCATGGATATTACAGATACGTAGGAACCACAGGAACCAAAACTGCTCCCGATGAACAATTGGAATATGCCTCAATACCAAGTCGAGTATAATCACCATTAGATCCGCCGATGCCATAGACAACAGGTAGTAAGTTACACATTTTGAGAGACCACACTTTCCCCTGGAAATGATCAGAATTGTCAGCGAAATAACTGCGAGCAAGGGAAATAAACAGGAAAAGAATACATTAGGTTAGCAGAAAAGTTTAGTTGATAACTTATTGTCATTTTCGATTCTGCCACTGTAACAATTAATTCAATTAATTGATTTTACCTGAAGTAACAAATGGTGGAGGTTTAAAATATTGTTTGTTTGGATAGTTTAAATTTTCAAAGTACAATACTGATATTGTAGAACTCAATTTTACTGGAGGAGCAGGAGCAGAGCGACATGTCGACGGCACCTGCCCCAGTTCCAGCTAAACAATCTCATAAAACAGGCTGATAATTAGAAACCAGAGATTCTCACAAAAGTGCACACATCTCCGAGGTGCATCTTCAGGTATCTTCTCAACTAGACCTTTAGTTTATGTATCCTTAAATGGAAGATATTTCACTGAAATGAAGCAATACATAGATCTTACACACCTTCAGTCTGCATGGATTATGCTTGAACTAATTTAGATCTAATTCTTGAAAAAAACTTCCCAACTGTCGGCCTTGAGTGAAATGATAGTAACCGCCATTTCTGCACAAAAAAGCCAAGGAGAAGTCATCCATTGCTTAGTATCTGCCGCTTTATAACCGTTACCTTTCTAATCCGTCCTGTTAATTTTGGCCTGAGGGGAAAGAAAGCCTCTTTCATGTAGCAGCTTGTTCTGGTCTGGTGTACTGTCTGGAATTGTGGTGGAGGCATGTACAATCGAGGCATTCAAAAGTGCGTTAGGTGAGAATTTGAATCGAAACAATGAGTAGGGTTATGGGAAATGGCAGGAAAATGGCACTGAACAGTAAAGCACATTCGGACAACCAGCCTGGTCACGATGGGCAGAATGGCATCCTTCTGCATCATCGCAACTCTGTCATTCTGTGATTCTGAATTTACCTTCATGCGTGCAAACTTTTGGCAGTGAGAGCAATTTATTGTACGCACCTCAATGTTGTGCGTTAAACCAGCATGGGGGAAATGGGGTGGTGTTGATAAATACGGGGGTTGGGAAGAGGACAGTCAGATTTTCATGTCTGAGGTAGTGCCACATTGTCAGAGGGTCAGCACATAGGCGATGCCGCACTGTCAGAGGGGCAGTACAGAGGGAGCTGTGCACTGTCTGAGTGTCAGTACTGAGGAATTGTTGCACTATTGATCTATCAGCACTCAGTGAGCACTGAGCTGTCAGAGATTCAGCATAGAGGGAAAGGCCGCATTGTCAGAGGGTAAGTGTTGAGGAACCGGTGCATTGTCGGAGAATCAGTAATGACGGTGTGCTGCACTGTCAGAGGACCAGTGCATGAGTTAAAAGCTCGGTATATCACCTATCCTCCCTTTTTCTACCTGGTATATCACATTGGCACAGTCCCACTACTCGTGTACTTGATATAATAGCCATCCACAATCGTAATCCTGTAATGTCACCCACACTCGTACGTTGTACCTATTATATGTTCCCACTTGCCCGATGCTCCTGGAACAGGTACCTCCCCAACTGTAGCTGCTATATTGCCTTCCTGCCCTGGTGTGACTGGATTACACCCAACCTTATGTACCTGTATTATCCCTCCCCCTACAAGCAAGAAACATTCTCCCTCCTTGCTGCTGCTGCTGTTGTTGATGGCCTGATTGCTATCACAACCAGGGATTTGCGGGACCACTGATGACGCTCTCCTTCCCTCTGTTCTTCAGTCTGTATGGGTCTCTGTACAGCGCTGGCAATTAATAGCTTATGGAACAGACTCTGTCCGTTTGTTCTGTCACCAAAACGGCCACACCCCCTCCCACTCCGCCTTCTGCCTGCTGTCAGCCCAGCAAACATATCCTCTGCTGATGGAAAGAAAAAATAAAACAGAAACGTAATGGACATTCTCAGGCAGTGAGTGTTCAATTTCATGGTTGGATTAAAGAATTGTAGTAAAGTTATATTTTTGTACATTCATTAACTGCTCCCTGAACTTATCCTCGGTCACGGCGTTAATCCCAGTGTTTACGCAGCAACTCAGGAGCTGCAATATGAATCCCAATTCCATCACAATATAATCTAGATCAACTTGCAATTTCCCCAAGCATGATATCCGGCTCCACAAAGAAAACAATATTAACATTGCGCACAACAGGATGAAGTTGGCTGAGACAATAACCAATAAAACTATGGATTTCGTCCGACTCTCCGCCTCTGTGTCTCTGGGACTCTCCCCACTGCTGTGAGCCTGGAGGCTCCTGCTGGCTCTGCTGTTCACTAAAATGTCTGTGACAGTGAGAACATTGAACAACACAATCAGGACTAATAGGACAGAGGGTACAAATTAAGTGGGGCAATTGTGTAGAGCGATGGTCATTGGACCTGTAAACCCAGCATCATGCTCCAGGATCAGTTGTTCGAATCTCACCCTGGCAGATTGTAGAATTTGAATTCAATAAAAACCTGGAATAAAAAGCACAATGAAGACCATGAAACCATTGCCGACTGTTGCAAAATCCCACCTTGTTCACTATTGCCCATTAAGGAAGGAAATTGCTGGGGAACATGTTCCTCCAGAATTATAGCAATGTTGTTGACTCTTAACTACCCTCTGAACAGGGCAATTCGGGATGGGCACTAAATGCCAGCCTAGCCAGTGACGCCCACGTTCCCTGAATGAATAAAACAAGAACTTAATGGAGGAAGTCGACAGCTGTCTAAATGGGAGATCAGTTCAGAAAGAGTGACCTGCAGTGGTGAAGCAGTATGGAAAGCGTATCCTGCAGATATTGTTTAGAATAAGAATATTGACATCAAGAAAGTGTGAGAGAGAGATGGAGAGATCAGAACCAGCGTGAGTGCAGGGATGCTTGAAAAAGTGATGGCAGCACAAAGGTGAGAGCTGATTGGTGTGTCACAGGGAAGTGTTTTCCCCTGGTTAAACTAAGGAAAGGTAAGAGTTCTATTTTTAATTTAAAATGCATAAATAACATCAGGTTTCTTTTTTACTGTATTTAACTTAAAGTAAAGAACGGGTGTTTTTTCAAACTACAGGGAAGGCAGGGCAGCTCAGTCCCATGTTATGTGTCGCCTTCAATATGTGGGAAGTCTTAGACGCTCCTTACTCTCTGACCGACCACGTGTGCAGGAAGTGCCGTCAACTTAAGCTACATGAGCTCCGAGTTTCAGAACTAGAGTGGCAGCTGGATGCACTGAAGCGCATCGGGAAGGGTAAGAGTTTGGTGGCTGGAATGTATTTAGGCATGGTGACCGCAAAGCAGACAGAGCTGGATTGGTAACCATCAGTCTGAAGAAATGTGTCAGACAGGTAGTTAGCAAATCCCGAGGGTGCATCTCGCTCGATAACTGTATTTCTGTGTTGGAAAACGGTGAGAGTGACGGTTCGACTGGGGAGTGCAGCCAGGCTCATGGCATTGAGCGGCTCAGCTTCACAACAGGAAAGGAAAAAGTGGGGAAGTACAATAGGTGCAGGAGGGTCCATAATATGGCGAACAGACAGCCGTTTCTTAGGCCAGGATGGTATGTTGCCTCCCTGGTGCCAGGATCAAGGATGTCACTGTAGGGCTGAAGGGCATTCTAAAGTGGGAGGGCAAACAGACAGAGAACATGGTAAATATTTGTACCAACGACATCGCTGCAAGGATGGATGAGGTCCGACAGACAGAATGTACGGATTCAGGAAGCAGATTAAAAAACAGGACCTCAAATTAAGTGATCACTGGACCTCTTCCAGTGTCACGCACTGGTGAGTATAGAACTAGGGGGTTGGTCCAGATGAATGCGTGGCTGGATAGATGGTGCAGGGGAGAGGGCTTTATAGTTCCCGAATATTTGGACAGCTTCTGGGGGAAGTGGGACCTGTAAAAGGCAGACAGGTAGCACCTGAACTACAATGGGACCAACGTCCTAGCAGGGAGGTTTGCTGGTGTTGTTGGTGAGGGTTGAAACTAACTTGGCAGGGGGATGGGGTCCTGAGAGGTGGTTCAGCAGGGGGGCTTGCACAGCCAAAACTAGAAGAGAGAGCAGGTGAGTCTTGAAGGCCAGTTATGCAGAAGTGAGTTTGGCAACATTAGATGATATTTATTTTAATGCAAGAAGTTTGAGAAATAAGGCAGATTTGAGGGCACAAGTTAACACATGGAAGTATGATGTCCTTGCTGTCCCCGACTCATGGCTGCGGGAGGGACATGATTGGCAGCTCAAAACCCCAGGTTATAGCGTCTTCAGGCGAGACAAGGGGAGGTATAAGAGGAGAGGCTTTCGCAATATTGGTCAAGGAATCAGTGACAGCAGTAAGGAGGGATGATATCCTAGAAGGCTCTTCAAAAGAAGCCATATGAATAGAACTGAAAAAAACAAACAAATAGCAATCACATTACTGGGAGTGTACTACAGGCCGCCAAATATTCAGAGAGAAATGGAAGAGAAGATACCAAGGCAAATTGCAGAGCAGTTTAAAAATAAAAGGGTAGTAAATAGTGCGAGATCTAAATTTCCCCAACATTAACTAGGTTAGTGATAATGTGGTAGGTACAGAGGGAGTTCAATGCTTACACTGCAACCAGGAGAGCTTTTTTAAGCCATTACGTCGAAGGTCCTACAGAGTAGGGGCGGTCCGGGACTTACTTTTAGGGAATGAAGCCGGGCATGTGGCAGAGGTATCATTGGGGGAGCTTTTTGTGCTTTCTGATCATAACTCCGTTCGATTAACGTTGCTATGGAAAAGCAGAAGGGAGTGCCAGAAAACTGATTTCTAAATTGAGGGAAGATCAATTTTAATAAGATCAGATATGATTTTACCAGAATGTGCTGGGAACAGCTTATTTTAGGTAAATCTGCTTCAGAGCAGTGTGGCTCAACCAAGATGGAAATTGGGAGAGTGCAGGACCAGCTTATACCAATAACAATAAAGGGCAGGACCAATAAATCCAGGGACAGCTGGATCTCGAGGGATATACAGGATTTGATCATGAGAAAAAGAGAGGCTGATGGCAGTTAATGAGAGCTCAAAACAGCGGAACCCCTGTAAGATAATAGAGTGTATAAGGGGCATCTTTATGAAGAAATTAGGAGAGCAAAAAAGGGGTATGAAAAATCATTGGCAGGAAAAATCAAGAAAAATACAATGTTGTTTTACCATTTCATGAAGAGTAGGATGATAACTAGGGAAATAATAGAGCCCATTAAGGACCATGGTGGAAAATTGTTGCTGGAGCTTGGAGACGTAGGTTAGGTTCTAAATGAATGACTTGTATTGGTGCTGACAAATGAGAGGGACGATAGAAATTATGCAGAAGGGCTGTGAGATAATTAAATAAATTAGCACAGAAATTAAATAAATTAGTACAGACGTTCTAAGCGGTCTGAAAGGCTTAAAATAATATGAACCTCAAGCACCAGAAGAAATTGATCCCAGGCTGTTGAGTGAGGCAACAGGGGCGCTGGAAATAACTGAACAACTCTCTGAACACAGGAGAGTTGCAAGTGGGGCCATTGTGGTACTGTTATTCAAGAAGGGAGGAAGAGAAATACTAGAGAAGTAGACACCAGTCAATCTAACATCAGTGGGTAAATCATTGGAAGTAATTCTGAGGGCGATAGTTTATCTACACTAGGAGAGGCAGGGAAAATCAGGGACAATCAGCTTGGTTTGGTTAAGGGGATGTAATGTCTGACTACTTTGATTGAATTTTACGAAGAGGTGACCAGGTATGTAACTTATGGCAATGCATTTGATCTAGTCTACCCGGACTTCAAGAAGGCTTTTAATATGGTCAGGAGACTGATAACGAAGTTAAGAGCCAGTGGGACCCAAGGAAATGTGGCGAATTGGGCCCAGAATTTGCTGAGTGGCAGGAAGCCCATGGTGATGGTCTGGGGGGGTTGTGGTTTGTGACTGGATGCATGTGTCCAGTGGGGTTCCACATGGGTCGGAGTTGGGTCCCGCGTTGTTTCTGGTACACATAAACAATTTAGATTAGAATGTGGGGTGGTTGATCAGTATGTTCGTAGAGGGCACGAAAATTGGTGGAGTGGTAAATAGTAAGAAGGATAGCCTTAGATTACAGGAGTATAGAGACAGGGTGATTAGATGGGCTGATTATTTTATAATGTAATTTAATCCGGATAAAGGTGAGGTGACGCATTTGGGCAGGGCAAGCAAGACACGGGAGTATGATGAATGTTAGGATCCTGGGAAGTACCGTGAATCAGAGAGATCATTGCTGTGCATGTGCAGCGGTCTTTTAATGTAGTGGTGGATGTAGATAAGGGGTTTAAGAAAGCATGTGGGATACCTGCCTTTATTACACGAGGCATAGAATATAAGAGCAGGGAGGTTATGCTGAACTGTATAAAACGCTGGTTAGGCCACATCTAGTGTATTGTGTGCAATCTGGAATCCCCATTATAGCAAGGATGTGTTTGCATCAGAGTGCAGAGGAGATTTCCCAGGATTTTGCCTGGTCAGGATATTTTTAGTTATGAGCAGAGATTGAATAAACTGGGGTTAGTTTCGCTGGAGCAGAGGAGATTGAGAGGGGACATTATAGACGTGTATAAAAATATGAGGGTCATAGATAGGGTAAAGGGGATGGAACTTTCAACGTTGGTGGAGGGTCCAATAACGAGAGGGCATGGATTTAATGCATGGGGCAGGAGGTTTAGAGGGAATGTGAGGAAGAATTATTTCAACAAGAGGGTGGTGAGCATCTGAAACTCACTGCCTGAAAGGGTGTTCGGGGCAGAATACTTCATATCATTTAAGAAGTATTTGGATGTGCACTTGTGATGCCCTGACATACACGGCTATGGACCTATTGCTGCAAATTGGGATTAGAATAGTTAGGTAATTATTTGACCGGTGCAGACTCGATGGACCAACATTTCTGTGCTGCAGACCATTTTGACTCTATTAATCTATGTCTGAAATTCTAATATTACAAAACAAAATCATGGGTTGTTCATCAGCAAATAAGAATCTGGTAACATGAAATACCAGAAAATATTCTTTAAAAAGCTCAGCACAGTCATTCTTGTCAGAGCCATTTTCACGGTGCAATATTTACTTCTCAGTTTCTGGAAACACATGGACACAAAACGATCAAATGTGAAAGTCACAGAACCACACACAACGGCCAGTGGCTGCATAAAGCTGGATTGCATGGGTATGACACAGACGCATGGCCCACAGGAAATGAAACCATTCCTAATGAACAGTCAGAATGCTTGTATATAACAAGTATCAGTTTGCCTGAAGGCGCTGAAATACTCCACTATGTTGCTGCATCCAGTGTCGTATTGAAACTATTGTACATGCAATAATAGACTGAAATGTCTCTGATATGGTCGAAGACAATCGAGATTAAATGGCAATAAATATGTTACTGAAATTTCTGAACTCAACTGTTAATCACAATCCTATCCCCCTGGATTCTATAACTGCTATAAAAACTTTGCAATCTCCAAAACACTTGTAATTTGGATGAAGAAGAAATAATTCAGTTCAATATAGAATATAGAATTAATAGCCATATAGAGTCAGACTTACCAGGGATGCCAATAATAGCGAGGATGGGATAGTAACCCGCCTGAATAACATGGAGTGCCCGATAGATCCGGCTTTCCAATGACATCCTATCATAATATGTAGAAAGTTCATAAAGCGCCTCGAAAAAACTCCTACTCATTGTTGTAACATTCCAATCCATTGTTCTAAGATTCTGATCCATTGTTGTAACATTCCAATCCATTGTTCTCAGATTCTGATCCATTGTTGGAACATTCAAATATATCTTCTCAGATTCTGATAACCTCTCTCCCTGTCTTATAACCGTGGGTCCTTGTTCCTCACGGAGCTGATGCCCCCGCTGACAGTATGAGGTAACACAATGTAGCGACTGCCTTATTAACAACAGTGGGAATCCCCCCAGTGAGTTTTTTTAGGATCCATGGAGACTGAGATTAATTACAGCCACTGAACAAACAGGCTCATTTAAACCGTTCAGTCCAATTGTACTTGCACCACATTAAATTCGAACAGTTAGGTTGTCCACCTGGGATGTAAGAGGGTTTGTGAGGGACGGGATAGTGTAAAGAGAATAGTGTGAAGCAGAAAAACGGGCTAATGTTGGAGTTGTTTAGTAAAAATATCGGGTGGACATAAGCAAGTCATTGAGGATGACAGCGCAAGCCTTTTAGAGTATTAAAATAAGAATATATTTTTATTGATAAACAGAATCAGAGTTTTCAAAACTAAGAAAATCAGACAACATATGTGTCAAGTTTGGTGAAACCTCAACTGAAGTTCTTGTGTCGAATTCCGGCGAGCATTTTTCAGGAAGGATGTGAGGGCCTTGGTGAGAGGGCAGAGAAACTTTACTGGAATTAAAACAGGGATAAGGGGCTTGAATTCCGTGGAGAGACTGGAGAAGCTGGGATTGTTTTCCTTCGAGCAGACCAGGCCAAGGGGAGGTTGAATAGAGACATTTAAAATCACGAATGTTTTTGGTAGTGTAAATAACGAGAAACTGGAGATACTGGAAAATCAGACAGCAACCAGCACAGGGAGTTTTAAAGTGATCGACAAAGAAGCATAGAACGTTTGAAGAGTTCTTATTGAAAATAAGAATGTTCTTCCTGAAAAGCTGGCCAATGCAAATAAACATTTATCTGTGAAAATAGAATTGGATAAGCACAGACAGTGGAGATTGGCACAGCTAATGGACGAGTGAAAAGAAGGGTTGATTAGATAGTCTGGCAAAGAGTCGAAACGGTCACGATGGGCCACATGGCGTCTTCCTCAAATGTATGATTCCATGGCTCTGTTCCATCAGAGGCCGTAGGGTTTGAACATCATGTTTATAGTTGATTTTTAACAGAATCATCGAGATGGAGGCTCATCATAATTGTATGCTGATTGATGCAAGAGCAGAAACAGACACAAACACTGCCTCTCAGGAAATCGTCTCAGGAGCTCCTCTCAGAAACTCCTCTCTGCAACCCCTTTCAGGAACTGCCTTGTGTCATGCCGTTCATAGAATACTTCCTTGTCAAATTAGTCCTTCCAAAGTGTATCAGCTCACACTATTCAGGATTATATTCCATCTACAAAATTCTCTGCCCATTAGGCCATCCTCTCTATATCCTCCTGTAATCCAAGGAACTCGACCTCACTGTTCACCACCCAGCCAATATTTGTGTCATCCGCAAAGTTACTAATTCTACCCACTACATTGTCTTCTTTGCAGCCATATATCCTCTCATTAACTCTTCTCAGGAACTACTCTCCGGAACTCCTCTCAGGAACTTCTCTCAGGATATGCTCTCAGGTGCCCCTCTCAGGAACTTTGCCAAGGCAATTCACTCAGGAATTCCTCTTAGGAACTCCTTATATGAACTCTACTCAGGAAATTCTTTCAGGAATCACTCTCAGGAACCCCTCACAGCAATGGCCCAGTTACTATGTATTGGAGGGCGATGGCGTTTTGTAGTGCGGGGTGTTGGGGGTGAAACGAGTGGGGGTGAGATGGTTGTTGATGGGGTAGGGCTGCCAGGAATTTCCCATGACTTGATGGACAGGAGATTCCACCTGTTCCTTAGGGATTGATGGGCAGAGTCTGCCCTTCTTTCATACCCATGAGATTGTCTTTTGAGAGTGAAAGATCGGGTCTGATATTGTCAACAAATAGGATCGTGGGAGGCTGGTGTTCCAGACAAATGACTCCAACCAGCTGTCAATATCTAATCAATGATGTTGCTAGACTTTGCTAATGTCATGTCAATTACATCATTAAGTGCAGGACAAACAGATGGTGGTCATCACCTTGCATTGCGTACATGTAAGTAGAAAAAACACTATTTTAATTTAATTCGATAAGTTCTCTTTAAGGTTGTGCCTTTTGTTTCTGTGCCCATTGCAGAGGATGAGTTAGCCAACAAAATGAAAGAAAGTCAATAAATAGGGGAGAACTGGGGCACTGGTCGTGTGGGATAAGATTTGAGCGACTTAGCAAGTTGACATGACATTAGCAAAGTCTAGCAACATCATTGATTAGATATTGACAGCTGGTTGGAGTCATTTGTCTGGAACACCAGCCTCCCACGACCCAATTTGTTGACAATATCAGACCCGATATTTCACGCTCAAAAGACCATCTCATGGCTATTAAAGAAGGGCAGACTCTGTCCATCAATCCCTAAGGAAGAGTTAGAATCTCCTGTCCATATAGCCATGGGAAATTCCAAGCAGCCCTTCCGCCATCATCCACCATCTCACCCCCACTCGCTTCACCCGCAAACCCCTGCCCTAGAAAATGCCATGAAGAAAACCCCTGTTCCCGGTTAATGCTTCACAAGCCAGTTTGGAGCATGAGTACTACCCAGTGCCACGAACAATCGCAGGGACCCTTATAGACGGCCACCTTATTACATCTCTCTACGTTTTGGAAGCCCCAACACCCACGCTCCCACTCTTGAAAATGTGAACAATGGCAAAAACGGGTTCAGAAAGGTGTCCCATGGTTTTGATTTCCCAGCCCCCACACAGATGAAGTAGAATGGTAGGAATGATGGAGCAGATGCCAGCCCAGAGCTCCCTCAGCAATCCTGCATCATTCACTGGAAGATCAGGTTGAGGCGGATGGCATTCTCCTCAGGGTTGGCCGGGAACCTTGCCATGCAGGCCTCGTCGTACCAGCGCCACAGCCTCAGCAGGCCAGAGTTTTCCCTCATCCTTTTCGTCCTATTGAAGGCATTTTGCGGCTGTCCGCCACCCCCCCAGAACCTTCCAAGAGCAAAGCAAAAGCAAATAACAAAAAATAAATCAGTTAGTGCTCACCTGGCGGGATTGAGATCCTTTATCTCATCCGAGCAGAAAGAGCCTGGCAACCACACGGCCCCATTCAAATTAAACAATCTGGCCCCTGACACTCTGCCTAACGCAGTCTGAGCCCTGATCTCCTGAACCTCATATAACCTGACAGCATCAAGTGTCCTTTGTTCTCTTGACCCAGCTTAACCTCTACTCACTTGATTCGTTGCCTAACCTTGATTTCCCCTGACAATGTCTATCCCATGACCTCTACCTTAACCCTGAAACGTTGCCTGAACACTGACACTCTGCCTAAACCAGCCTGTCACCTGATGCTCATATAACCTGGCACCTCACAGTGACCTCTGTTCTTTTAACTCAGTCTGTCCTGAGCTCCCTTGATCCATTGCCTAACCCAGATTCCCCCTGGCCTCCTGTGTAACCCCTGGCTCCCTACATAATGCTTCACACTCGGCATAACCCCTGAGCATCTGTCTGAATCTCTATCTAAAAACTCACCTGCTGCCTAACCCCTGATTCTCTGCCTAACCAATGAGCCTCTGCCTGACCCTCTACCAAACACTTAACCTTTTGTCTAACCGCGAAAGTTTGTCTATCCCCTGACGCTCCAGCTAACCCCACTCATGTCTGCCTAATCCCTGACCTTCAGCCTAAACTTTGACCCTACCTCAACCTCTGTTTCAGCCCGACACTTGCCTAACGCCTGGACCTTTGCCTAACCTCAAGCCTTTGCCTAACCACTGACGTTTGGTCTAAACCTGACTCCGGGCCTAAGCCTTGACACTCACCTCCACCAATAAGGGTCTGTCTTTCCACTGGCCCTCTGTAAAACCCCTAACCATCTGCCTACCAAAGGGTCTCTGTCAACACCTGGTCCTCTGCCTAACCCCTGAACCTATGCCTAACCCTGACCCAGTCTGACACCTAATCCCCTCGACCTCATATAACTGTGACCTTCAAGCTATCCCAGCCTCAGCTCTGTTGCCGCTAGCGTGCATCACACTGTGATTCCCATGGACCTCTGTCTCACCCCTCACACTCTACTTGCCCTTCTGCTCCGACCTACTGTGTAGCCACAGATCCTCAGCCTATCTCCACCCCGGTCAACCACCCCACTTCTGGTCAATCCCATCGCCAATGCCACCTCAGACCCACTGACACCCTGCGGCTGACTCTTGTGCTCCCTTACCCCTGAAGCCCTCGGTTACTCACGTTATCCCATCCATGACCTTGGTCCCAATCCTCCAGATCCTTCTCCCTTCAGTTACCGAGTCGGTCATCCGAACGCAATATGCATCTTCTTTAGTTTGATCAAAGAGGAAATTCTGTGGTAGTGGAACGGCATCATTAGTGGGCATAGGTGTAAACAGGAAATGTGGGAAAGGGGAAACTGGGGAAAGGTGGGAATTTCGGGAAATGGTGTGGACATCATGTTGAAGAGCTTTGGAGGGATAAGGAGCTTGGAGACGAGATACTCACTTGCACGGAAAGAGCTGGTGGGAGGGTCAAGGATTTTTTTCAACAAGATGGCTGATGACGGGTCCCACTCCCTCTCCCCTGGGCCCTGGTTTCTCCAGCACCACCCTCACCCCCCACAACCTCACTGTCTCTCGCCAGCCCGACTCTCTTAATACTTGGAGATCATCGACCAGTTTATTAGGGCTGAATCCGTTTCTGGGTCCTTGCTGATGTATTTGTTGCTGAGGTGCTGTGTCACCTTATTAATACTTTATTGTCCCTCTGTCTCTGTAAGTTTCGATCCGTGAAGGCCACACCTGTCACTCAACCAATCACTGCCCTTGAGTATTGGGTACTGTGTTTTGAGATTTTTCACGCCCAGTTAAGCATAAATTATGAGTTGTGGAAGATCATCAGGTAGTGTTGAACAGTGTTGAGCTAATCCCTGTTAACAATAATTAGAATCAGTTCCCCCACAACCACCCCCCCCTCCACGCTACCGAACACCACCCACCCCCACCCCCACCCCCCACCACACCCTACCCAGGACACCCACTCACTGTGCCACCAGAGGAATTGCGATGATATTAATAGGGAAATCCATTCCAAACTGTCATTCCAGACAGTCAGTGTGAACATCAGCACCGGCTCTATCAAAGGCCAGGAGCTCCACAGAGAGGCACAGAATGCACTCGGGTTATTCCCTGGATGAGAGGATCAAAATGTTCCTCTATGAGTTTCAAGAAGTTTACTATCAATTTTGTCGCTGCTGTTGCAGTTCCTGGAAAGTGTCTGCACCCAGCATTGTTTCTGTCAGACAGGGATTATATTATTGGTGTCCCTGTCATTGAATGTTTCACCTCTTCACTGTTAATGTTGTTCCTGGAAAGGCGCTGCATCCAGTAATGATTCTAAAAGCTACAATTTGCTGCATTACTCTCACACCTCTTTAATCTCTGCACTCAACTTCATTCCATCGTCCTATGCCACAGATAGGCATTGCCTGCCATTTGTGTGATGCCAATGTTGTCGCCCCTCAACAGCATCATCCTGAATATTGCCTGTGCAGTGCTGTGTGTACAGATGTTCCACTTCGGGTTTACAGGAGTGACGAATAGAGCTGTGAAATGTACAATGCTCAATGAACACCGATACTCCTGTCCTTAAGTTGGAGGGAAAGCCATTGCTGGAACAGTTGAAGATAGCTTGGACCATGACTCTAAACCGGCATACTCCTTGAGGTCAGCTACTTAGCCTCAAACAACCTAAAGCACTTACCATTCTCCGGACTGCTGTCCCACAGAGGCTCAAATGTGGCCCGAAGTCAAGAACAGGAACTCCCATTCTTTTTTCTTTAATTGATTATTTCTGGCCGGTTAAGCCACTGGCTGCAATGACGCCCGCCGGCCACTGGTCTTAGCTGAATACACAATGAGACTCGGTGCTCAGGTTTGACCTGTGCAATTGCCGCCTGCTTTCACGGCCAGTCACACATTCCATCACGTTGTTGATGAAAGAGATCAATCCCGTTCTTCACTTCTTTGTGTGTGTTTGTGTGTCTGTGTGTGAGTGTGTGTGTGAGTGCGTGTCTGTGTGTATGTGTGTGTGTGTGTGTCTGTGTGTGTGAGTATGTGTGTGAGTGCGTGTCTGTGTGTGTGTGTCTGTGTGTGTGTGTGTGTGTGTGTGCTTGTGTGTGTGTACAGGACATACCAGGCCAGTTGACCACATCTGCCAGTTGGTGTCTGTCATTTAGTTGTCCTGCAGCAGCTTGGCTGGAGCTGTGGCTAATTCTGGGGCACAAGTCCTCAGTTATCTGTGGCAGAGATGCAGTCAGCCTTGCGGCTTTTGCTGCACCCAGTGACCTCACATCTCCCCTGATTTCACCGATGTGAATCGAAGTAGCTTCAGTTTGGCATCCGTGATTCAGGGCAATTGAAGAGGCCGGGATGGATCAACCACTCGGTCGTTCTGTCCGAATATGGTTGCAAATCTTGAAGATGGTTATTTTGTGCTGACATGCTGTGGGCTCAGATCATTGAGCATGTGGAAGTCTGCAGACCCTCTTCCTCTGGTCAGTTATTTTTTTTATAATGAACGCAACATTTGATGCTGCACAAACGCAGACCTTTAATCTGACCAGTTGATTGAGGGTTGCCTTAGTTCTTCCAGTGGCATTGGATCCCTCTGTTTGTGTTCAGAAAATATTAAGGTAGATCTGCCACATTCGTAACTCATTTTGACTTGCAACTTGTGCTGAATAAAAACCCCATCGCTGATAATATTAAACATATAGTGTTCAATAATATTTAAAGACAACACATTTGTCCAGAGGATAGTGGTGTGATGGACACAAGAGTTTGAAGACATAATTGGGCACAGCAAGGCATTTGTAATATTCAACCATATTCTGTTAAGCTGGCAACTCGTTCCTGCCTGCAGAATAATTTATCTGGTTATCTCCCTTCCTCGCAGCTAACATACTGACGATATTGAACATTTCTCGAGGAAAGTGTGTCCTCTCGAAATGTGTCACTTACTACCTTGTGGCCTGCAAAGGTCGTCTTCATCGATCTGATATTGAGGGACCTTCCAATTCGTTATACTAACGAGTTTATATCTCTTATTTCAATGCCTGTTGGAATTTCCATACTGTTCTGCTTTCTGCAGTCACAGGCTGTTCTATCTGGTTCAGTGTCATTTTACTTTCGATTGATTTGTGACTATTTATAACATTAAGCTGAGAACGAAACATTGCACAGAGAAAACTGCACATGTGGTTCTGGGTGCAGTCAGTTTGTTCAGCTGTTTGAAGAATGTGTTCTGGTATTTTATGTAAACCACTAAGTATTGGAAGATTAATTTCCCCTGGTATTGAGTTGTGAGCGTGGATGCTCAGAATTCATGGGCATGGGCAGCAATAGAGATGCTTCATTACATTGTAACGCCAGGTGTCCCATTTTTCCCCATTCCAGTGCTCAATGTTTTAACGGTCAGGCATATTTTAGTGAGCAGCAGATCCCGAAGGATTCTCCGGGCTCACAACAATGGGGAGAGTCCCAGACACCCACAGATGGAGAATGGAAGGAAATCCATCATTATACTGCTCGTTAACTTGGTCAATTTCATTCTGTTATGGACTGTTTTCACGATGTTTTCCCTCTCATGGCGATTGGTAGTTTTCTGCTACAGTTCTATAAATCCACCCATTTATATTAGGGAAATAGGCTACATGCTGCAGCTCCTGAACTGCTGCACAAACACAGGTTTCTATGCAGTGACCCAGGCTAAGTTCAGAGAGCAGCTGAAATGTCCCTTCACTACTATTCAAAAAATCATTCAATGCAAAGCTGAGCACTCTCACTCCTTACAATCTTCCTGACCCCCACTCTCCACAGCAGGTCCACTGATCGAGGCGAATTATCAGACTCTTCATGACACAAGTGAGCCATTCTCAGCCACTGTCAGATATTAACTGTGAACTGGGAAATCACTCTGGCTACCGTCTGGATTAGATGATGGGCTTTTGGAAAGTGTTGGGTGGGATTATTCAACCTGGATCCCCTGTATGAGAAGCCAATATATCAGCATCTCTCACAAAGTACCAAGTGACTGCCCCCCTTGGGCATTTTCCAGCCCAAGAGGGTCTGATATGACACTTTCCAGTCTGGAAGGGATATTCTACAAAAACTCTTCACACAATATCATCAATGAAATATCATACTGAATGGAGCCGGATGTAATGAGCGAGAGGAGTGGGAGGCAGTGACTGAGTGGAACTAGAGGCAATGGCTGAGGGTTTTAGGATGTACTGAGTGAGGCAATTGGTATGCCATGACTGAGGGATGCGTGATGCAGTGACTGAGGGAAGTGGGATTCCGTGACTGAGGGGAATTGCTTGTAGTGACAGAGGCAATTGGGATGTAATGGCTGTGGGGAGTGGGATGTCATGACTGGGATGGTTGGGATCTCGTGATTGAAGAGTGGGATGTAGTCACTGAGGAGAGTGGGATGTCGTGATTCAGGTGGTTGGGATCTCGAGACAGAGGAGAGTGGGTTGCCGTGTCTGAGGGGAGTGAGGTGTAGTGACTGAGAGGAGTGGGATGCTGCGACGGAGGGGAGTGGGAGGTTAGACTGAGAGGACTTAGAATTAGTGCCGGGGTTGCAGTCAGCAGTGGCAGAGCAGAGTGACGTTGGTGGGTTTCAGACTTCATAAATATTTACGTGAATCATCTTCTAAACTTTCCTATCAATTAAATGATCTATTGAGGTGAACTGCGCTCTGCAAACCTCCAGGTCTCCACTGTTAATGCAGACGCCCGTTTAACTGACTATTTCTAGGTCAGCACAAGGCTCTTGTTGCAAAATTGCTTTCACTTTAAAATTAAACTTGAATCAGATTTATCATTCGAAGTCTCACTTTGAACCAAGTTCAAAATTAACAAACATGCTCACCCTGTCTCTGTATCACTCAGGCCAATGCCTCTTCTCACTGGCGGTGTGTCCATTACTGGCTGCGAATTTTAAATATCCCTCTCTTATATTGAGCTGTTATGAGTAATTCTGCTTCTCAGCTTCTTGCTACTGTCATCTAAAACTATTCAGGCAACGGTGATTGACAGCCGCATTTGGGGTTTCAACCAGCACTTAATGTGAGTAACACATTCATTTATTATCACAGACGTGGAGGCGTCAAACAACGAGGATCCGAGGAACAATGTAGTCAAAAATGCGCTCAGCATTCATCCGGTGTCAGATTGGGATCATCAGACACAGGTGCTTGACTTTTGAACTCAATTTGTGGATGACATTCTCCCAATACAACTCCATCACGGAGATTTATTCATTTTGTCAGCGAGGGGGGTGGACAGAGTCTCCCTCAACCTCACTCCTCCCCTCCAAACCACCTCTGTACCCAGTTCTCACTCCCACCTCTAACCCTGCCCAGGGTCTTTGTGTGGGTGTGTCTGAAGCCTTGTCCTCCCGATGTTCCACCGGTCCTGGAACTCAGCAAATTGGATTGTGACCAGATGAATGCAGAAGTCCAATTGATATATGTCGGGAAGAACAAACTGGACACTACGGAGGAAAAAGAAGCCCATCTCCGCCAGTTGAGGGGGTTCATCCTGCCCTCATCCTTGCGCTCAGGGCATCAATAACCCGAGTTGGCATTATTTAACATTCCATTGATTGGTCATTTCTGGTTGACATTGAGACGAGTGCAGGGATAAGAAATCTCTTCCTTACTCTCTGATAGGGGTTTGATTGAACAGATGGTGGGACTGAATTCCCCAGACGCTGAATGGGCAGAGAGTGATCTGGTGTGGAGGGGATAGGGAATGTTCGCGTGTAGAGGGGTGGTCACGTTTCCCCCTCGTGTTCAGGGAAAGATCTTCCCTCGTGCTAAGGGGCCCATCCATGTTTCCTGAGGTCGCTTGACAGTTGCTCAGTAACAGTGTTCCCATTATCACCAACCTGACTCCTCACCTGTCCATTCCCAGGTACATGAAATGCTGAAAAACTATCTTCCCTGCAAGGAGCTGGTGCCAAAATTACAAGATAATCCCGACGAGGAGAAGAAGAAATATCCATGAAGATCCCGGATTTTTTGGCGAGTGGTTTCCAACCAGAAATCTGGAATGACGAATACTCTCGAAAAGCATGAGTCTGTGGGCTCACTGGTGGTGCTGCGTGGGTTGGGATGTTGTGTTTTTGAGTTATTATGCAATTTTGGTTTTATGGCGGCCATGAGTTTGAATCATCATCTGCAATTGCTCTTGATATTAATTGAGAAGAATTGTTTCGTGATTTAAGGCCAGAAGATGTAGGAGCAGAAGTAGGCCCTTCGGCCAATCGACTCCGTTCGACCCTTCAATGAGATCTTGGCTGACCAGATAATCCCCAACTCTACTGTCTTTTCCTCATACCCCTTGATTCCCATATTGATTAAAAATCAGTCTATCTCAGCCTGTAAAATGCTTCACGACCTTTCCTTTAGAAAACTCGCTGGTAAAGAATTCCACAGATTGACTACCCAATGAGAGAAGAAATTCCTCTCATCTCTATGTTAAATTCCCATTTCTCTGCCCTTACTCTGAGATTATGCCCTCTGGTCCTTGAGTCTGCCACAAGGGGAAACAGCCTCTCAGCATCCATCCTGTCAAACTCCACAACAATTTTCTATGTTTCAGTAAAGTCACATTTCAAAAGTCTAAACTCCAATGAGTCCAGGCCCAATTTAGTCGACCTCTCCTCGTAAGAAAATCCCTCCATCATTGGGATCAACCTAGTTAACTTTCTCTGGACTCCCTCCAATGCCAATATATCTTTCCTTAGATAAGGAGACGAAAACTGTTCACAATATTCTTGGTGTGGTCTAACGTGTGCCTTGTACGGTTAAGGGAATAATACGTCTGAAAGGTTGGGTTGTGCAACTGCTAGTTAGCGATTATATATTTTCCTTCCTTTAGAACGGGCTGGATCACAAGAGAAGCTTTTGAGAGAGGATTCACTGGGCTGATTCCTGGGTGAAGAGGGCAGCCTTATCGAGTACAGGTTGGCCATGTTCTGCCTGTGCCCATTAGAGTTTAGAAGAAGGAGAAGCGACCTGAATGAATCAAAAATACTGAAAGGATGTTTCCCCCTCCTTGGGGGTGGGGGAATCTAGAACACGAGATGAAGGGGTCACGGTTTCGGAATAAGGGATCTCCCATTGAATACGGAGATGATGAGCAATTTATTCTCTCACAGGGTCGTCAGCCTGCGGAATTTTCTTTCCCACCCCCCAGTCCACAGGCCAGGATAGGGCGGTTCAGTGCTGCGTTAGACATTTTTATGATCCACAAGGGGTTCCAATGTTATTTGCTTGGGGTGGGGGCCGAAACAGGGGAGAGGAGGTGATGTCACAAGCAGTTTAGCCATGACCTTGTCGAAAGGCAGAACAGGCTCGAGGGGCCGAATGGCCTAATCTTGCTCCTCACTCCCATGTCCGTACAATCTGATTGAATTCTATTCTGAACTGGTGACTAACCCGTTTCAAATCTCAACCAATTTTTGGCAGCGTTTTCTCTGAAGCTTTGCCACTCGCGTTTTCTTCATTGGTGAATATTTACTGAATAAATCGGTGACATCCGGCACCCAGCGTTCTGATCCGGCTGGGAGGTGATTATTATTATTAATAATAATAATAATGAAGAAGAAGCAATTTTCTTTGTCGTGTCTGGGGAGCGGAGCTGCGCATGTGCGCTGTGCTGTCCCGCCCAGAGTGCAGCGTGGTCCGTGTCACTGATAGAGGACGTTCCCAGCCGCTGTGGACTTTGGGAAAAGAAGCCGCCATTGTTCCAACAACAATTGAGACACTTGATTGTCGAGTGAAGGAGGAGGGAGGTAGAGGTTAACAGGTCACTTTCAATATGAATCAGGTCAACAAGGTAACGACACAACAATGGAGAGAGTCTACTGCAAATTTCCCCGGGTATAGAGGTAAAACGTAGAGATATATCAAACTGCAATGCGGTTCTGGTTTACCCACTCACCATTACTGTTCCATAACTCTGCTGGATGGTTTGCTATTCACAGACATACCTTTACTGAATCAGAGAATCACCCAAAACAGAAGAAGCACTTCGGCAGGTCGAGTCTTCACCGACATTTAAAAAACAGTTGACCCACCTACCCAATCCCATTTACCATCCCTTGGCCCATAGCCTTGAATGTTATGACATGCCAAGTGCTCATCCATGTACTTTTTAAATGGATCTGAGGCAACGCGCTGCCACGACCCTCCCAGGCACTGCATTCCAGACAATCACCTCCCTCTGGGTAAAAAAATATATTTTCCGCACATCCCCCCTAAACCTCCAGCCCCTCACCTGAAATGTGTGTCCCATCGTGACTGTCCCTTCAACTAAGGGCAGAGCTGCTCCCTATCCAATCTTTCCATGCCCCTCATAATCTTGAAAACCTCGATCTGTTCGCTCCTCAGTCTTCTCTGCTCCAACCAAGGTAACCCACGACTATCCAACCTTTCATCAGAACTAGCATGTTTCATCCCGGGCGGCATCCTGGTAAGTCTCCTCTGCATCGCCTCTAGATATGCCAATCTATATACACACAGCTTTGGCCTCACCAATGTTCTTTACAACTCCAACATGAACTCTGTACTTTATAATCTATGCATCGATTCATAAAGGCAGGTGTCCCAATTGCCTATTTCACCACCCCACTAACATGCCTTTCTGTCTTCAGGGATCTCTGGACATACACCCTGACCTCCTAGTGTCATGCCATTCATTGAATACTTCCATGTCAAATTACTCCTTCCAAATTGTATCACCTGACACTTTTCGGTGTCGAAATCCAACTGCCATTTATCTGCAAATGTGACCATCACCTCTACACCCGCCTGTCGTCCAAGACACAGAAACTCACTGTTATCGACCCGGCCAATCTTTCAGACCTTTGCACAAATACGGCAAGGATATAGTTGATAAACTAGCAGGACCAACGCAGTGCACAAACACATCGGGAATTTCATTAATAACTAGTGAGAGCAACCAGTCTGCAAATAGGCAAGGAATATAAATCATGACCTAACGAGTGCAACTCAGTGTCTGAATAGTTAGGGAATATAATTAATAAATTAGCGGGAGAAACGCATAGTGCAAATGGCAGAGGTATGCAATTAATAAATTAGAGAGAGAGAGAGAGCTACTCAGTGTTAAAATGAAGGGGAATGTAATTAATTCATTTGAGTGGGAGAGAGAGGAACACAGTATGAAAATAGAGCAGGAATACAATTCATGAATTATGGAGAGAGCCGCGCACTGTGTTGAAATTGGATCAATTCAATTAACGAATTAGAGAGAGAGAGTGAGGTCAACCCAGTGACCAAATAGAGGAGGAATGTAATTATTAAATTACAGAAAGAGAGATTGAGAGAGACCCAGTGTGAAAATTGAGGAGATATGCAATTATAAATTAGAGAGTGAGATTAAACAAGTGCGCAATTCCCGAATTGCAAATAGTACATTAGAAAATGAGATGGAAAGAGCAAGCAAGTGTGCACATAAAGGAGGTAAGTGATCAATAAATTAAGTCGAGGTAGATAGAGCATGCCTGTGCACAAATAGTGAAGGAATGGAATTGCGAAACGAACGAGAGCAAGCCTGTTTGCAAATAAGTTGGGAATGTAATTAGCAAGCTTGCGAGAGCAACCCAGTGTGCAAATAGGTAGGGAATGTAATGAATATACTAGCGAGAGCAACCCATGCTGCAAATAGGCAACAAATGTAATTAATAAACTAGCTAGTGGAACCTAGTATGCAAATAGACAGGGAATGCGTTTAATAAAATAGTGAAAGCAACCCAATGTACAAATAGGCAGCTAATCTAATTAATAAACTAGCGAAAGCAACCCAGTGTATACATAAGCAGAGCATGTAATTAATTAACTAGCGAGTTCAACTCAGTGTACAAATGGGCAGCAAATTTAATTAATAAATTATCGAGAGCAACCCATTGTGCAAATAGGGTGGGAATGTAATTAATGAATTAGCGAGAGCAACCCAGTGTGCAGATAGGCAGGGAATGAAATTAATAAAGTGGCGAGAGCCACCCGGTGTGCCAGTAGACAGTGAATGTAATTAATATATTATCGAAAGCAACCCAGTGTGCAAATAGGTTGGAATGTAATTAATTAACTAGCGAGAGCAACCCAGTGTGCAAATTGGGAAGGAATGTAATTAATAAACTAGCAAAAGTAACCCAGTGTGCAAACAGGGAGGAAATATAATTAATAATCTAGCGAGAGCAACCCAGTGTGTAAATAGGCAGGAAATGTATTTAATTAAACAGCGAGTGTAACCCATATTGCAAATAGGCATTGAATGTAACTAATTAACTAGCGAGAGGAATCCATGTTGCAAATAGGCAGTGAATGTAATTAATAAACTAGTGAGAGCAACCCATGCTGCAAATAGGCAGGGTATGTTATTAATAAACTAGCAAGAGCAACCCGGTGTGCAAGTATGCAGGGAATGTAATTAACAAACTAACGAGAGTAACCCGGTTGGCTGGTAGGCAGGGAATGTAATTAATAAACTAGCGATAGTAACCCAATATATATATATAAATAGGCTGGGAATCTAATTCATAAACTAGCGAGAGCAACCCATGCTGCAAATAGGCAGGGAATGTAATTAATAAACTAGTGACAGCAGCCCAGTTTGCAAACAGGCAGTGATTTTAATTACCAAATTAGGGAGAGCTACACAGGCCGCTCAGTTGTCTCAAACCGCTATCTAAAAAAGACTGAGAAGAATGACTGTGCTGAGCTTTTTAAAGAATATTTTCTAGTATTTCATGTTACCAGAATCTTAAATGCTGATGAATAACCCATGATTTTGTTTCGTAATATTAGAATTTCAGACAAAGACTAATAGAGACAAATTGGTCTGCAGCACAGGAAAGTCAGTCCACCGAGTCTGTGCCGGTCAAATAAGGATCTAACTAATCTAATCCCAATTTGCAGCAATAGGTCCATAGCCTTGTATGCCAAGTGCACATCCAAATGCTTCTTAAATGAAATGTCGCATTCTGCCCAGAACACCCTTTCAGGCAGAGAGTTCCAGATGCCCACGACCCTTTGGGTCAAATAATTCTTCCTCACATTCCCTCTAAACCTCCTGCCCCATACATTAAATCTATGCCCTCTGGTTAGTGGACCCCCCACCAACGGGAAAAGTTCCATCCCCTCTACCCTATCTCTGCCCCTCATATTTTTATACACATCTATAATGTTCCCTCTCAATCTCCTCTGCTCCAGCGAAACTAACGCCAGTTTATTAAACTCTCCTCATAATTAAAAATATCCAGGCCAGCCAACATCCTGGTAAAGCTCCTCTGCATCTGATCCAAACACATCCATCCTATCATGCGGATTCCAGACTGCACGCAATACACTAGATGTGACCTAACCAGCGTTTTATACAGTTCAGCATAACCTCCCTGCTCTTATATTCTATGCCTCGTCTAATGTATTTGTTTTTGTTTTCCATATCGCCAGTGATATCACTGATTAGCTCTGTCCATGTGCAGTTCATGCACCTACACTAATAAGGTTCCCTCTTGGTCTAGTTATTCAGAAAGTGTCCCTGCACATTGCCTTTTAAATCGGTCCCATCCTTCCTGAAGTTTGTTATCACACTTCCACTGGCCAGAGCACTCAGTCCCAGGGCAAGCGCTGCTCCTCCAGGCCTGGTCCAGGACTGTGTGATTTACACACGGGTCATTGAGTGCCCAGTCCGCGAATGAGAGAGCAAAGATGTTTCATGCTAATATAAAAATAGTTGACTATGCATAGCGACTTAATTGTAACCCCCAACGCACCATTGACGACAGTTTCCCTCCCTCCTGATGAAATAGTCGCTAATTCAAGCATGAACCTTTCCTCCTTATCTGAACGAGGTTTCCATGCGTCTCCCAGCTCATCCTCTCTCTCCAAGACCCAGCTCCCAGACAGTATTGACTATTCTAGATTAATCAGTCTCACACAGTTAAGAGAAAAAATAACCTCAGCGTCAACTCAACCTAACAGAAACGCTGCAAATATTCAGTGAGAGTTATCATGGAATTATCACTGAGAGTTATCACTGGCGATATGGAAAACAAAAAGAAATACATTCTCCTTTTTTAGATAGCGGTTTGATACAACTGAGCGGACTGCTCGGCCATTGCAGGCATGAAGATGTTGCTGTGGGGTCAGAACAGGGAAGGCCTGCAGCTTTTCTTACCAAAAGTGAACCACATGAAATGTTCTGACAATGCTGTACAGGTTCACGGTCAGACAGTTACTGTGACTGGCTTCATATTTCAGAGCACATCTGCCCATCCCAACTCCTTTGGGAACCTGACCGTGGTTCCTCTGCCTCTGGCACATCTCCTTCATCCCCATTTCCTCGGTGACCTGATCCAGTTCTCTCTGCCGAGGGGACCTGGCCCCCTCCCCAATGCATCTGGAGGTCACCCCGTACCCTCTTCATCAGGGATCTTACCCCGTCCTCTCTCCAACGGGGAACTGACATGGTCCCCTCTCCCTCTGGGACCTGACCTCGTCCGTGGTCCCTTCTGACCTGAACCCATCCCCTCTTCATCCAGGAACTTACCCCTTCCTCTCTCCAACGGGGATCTGACACCGTCCCCTCTCCCTCGGGACCTGACCCCATCCCCTCTCCCTCGGGGACCTGACCCCATCCCCTCTCCCTCGGGGACCTGACCCCTGTCCGCTCTCCCTTGTGACCTGACGCCGTCCCTTCTCCGTTAGGGACCTGGCCCCATCCCCTCTGCCTCCAGAGACTTGCCCTGTCCCCTCTCCCTCGGCGAACTGACTCCATCCCCACTCCCTTGGGGTCCAGTCCTTGTCCTCTGTCCCTCCAGTATCTGTGCACATTTCCTTTCTCATGGGAACCTGTCCCGTCCCTCTCTTTCGGGTACATTCTACTTGTCCCCTCTGCTTCTGCAAGATTTCTCCACTCCACCTGGGCCCTGTCCCCATCCCCTCTCCCTTGGAGCCCTCTCCCTGTCCACTGCCCCTCCGGGAACTCTCGCCGAATGCTCTCCCTTGTGGACCTCTCCCTGATCGTTCTCACTCGGATTTCCTTCCCTTCTCCCTGTCACTTTGGGAAATGAACATGCTGCCACCCGCCTTGATACCTACCCCTGTGCCCTCTCGACATCTGCTCAGCCCAGGAGGCCCCTGAATCTCCCGTGAATATCACTGTCTGTCCTGTCACCCGGGACACAATTCCTTGGGAACATTGGCCTGCCCCCTTCTCTCGGGGTCCTCTGCCTGCACCCTCCCCCTCGCTGACTTCTCCCAGATCCCTCTCCCTCGGGGTCCTCTGCAAGCCCTCTCTTCCTCGGAGAAATGCCTCCATCCCCTGCCCCTCGGGGAACTCTTCCCATCGCCACTCCCTTCTGGATCTCTCCCTGTTCCCTGTCCCTCTGGATCTCTCCCTGTTCCCTGTCCCTCTGGAATCTCTCCCCATTCCCTGTCCCTCGGGAATCTCTCCCTGTTCCCTGACCCTCAGTGATCTCTCCCCGTTCTGTCTCTCTTGGGGACCCATCGTCATCACCCCTCACTCAAGGATCTCCCCAACGGCCCACTCTCTCTTTGGGTACTGTCCCATCCCCTTTCCATCGTGGTACTTCCTCTGCCCGAAATCCTTCTGGTCCTGCCCCCTGAACCCTCTCCTTCGTGGTCATGTCTCTGTACCCTCTCCAATGGGGATCACTCCACATCCACTCTCGCTCAGGGACCACACCCCATCCTCTCACACTCAGGGATCTCTCACCATCCCCTCACCTTCGGGGATATCACACCGGCCCCTCACTCACAGAGAACTCTCTCCACCATCTCCAAATTGGGTCTCTCTCTGTAACCTCTCCCTCGGAGGTCCACCCATGCTCCTGCTTCCTTTGGGACATTTCGCCACATGAGCTCCCATTGGAAATTCCCCCTGTGCTATTTCACCATCCCCTCAGCTCAAGGGGCCCTGCGGTCTCCCTTAAGGTTAACTCGCTGACCCCTCTCACTGTGCCCTCTCCCAATCCTCTCACTCCATTTACATGTCACTATCAAATGAGCACCACACCCTGTCCCCTCTCCCAAGGGAGGAGCAATATTACCCCCTACCTCGGATCATCGCCCTGCCTCCTCTCACTAGGGGACCTGTCCCCAACACACTGTTACACGGGGAACCTACCCCTCCCCACCCACCATGCTCGGTGACCGCTCCCTGCTTTCTATCCCTCTGGTTTCCCCTAATCACCATTCTTCATTGAGGGCCTCTCCCCGCACCCTGTCCCTCAGGGAACAGTCACCTCCCTCCCTCATTGTCCCGGTCCCCATCCCCTCTCCCACGGGGAAAAGACCCTTTCCATTCTGGCTCACAGATATTAGACGCACCCCTCTCCTATGAGGGCCAGTCAACCTCCCCTCTCCCTTGTTGCCCTGAACCCTCCCATGTCCCTCAGGTAATTGTCCCCATCCCCTCACACTCAGGGACATGTCCAGCCCTCTATCCCTCGGTGACCAGTTCCCGTCCCCTCGCCCTCGCGGACCTCTCCACAGCCACTCGCCCACGGGCAGCTCAACGCATACCATCACATTCTTTCCTCTCACTGTCCCTTCTCCCTCGAGGACCAATTCCATTCCCTCGCTAAACAGTTCCTCTTTCCGTCACCTCACCCTCAGTGTCCAGTCACCATTTCCACTCCCTTGGGGTCCAGTCCTGTATCCTGTCTACATCCAGGCCCAGTCCTCATGCCCTTTCTCTCCGGGACCTGCATTGCCTCTCTCTTTTGGCGATCTGCACCGTTAAGTTTTTTCAGAGACCTCTCCCTAACCCCCCTCCCTCCGTGACCTCTTTCTGAACACTCTGCCCCAGAACATTCACCCCATCCCCTCTCTACCCGAGTCCTCTACCTGCTCCCTCTTTCTCCTCCGGGAATTCTCCTCGATGGTGCACCCTTGTCCACCACTCCAAGTTAATTTTCCCTCCGAATTCCTTCTCTTCTCCCAATCCCTTTGGGAAATCACCATGTTACCTGTCGCGTTGAGACCTCTCCCTGTGACCCCTCACCATCCGCTGAGCCCAAGGGGCACCTGACACACCCTTGAGTGTCACTCTCTATACCCTCTCACTGTACCCTCTCCCCCGGAGACAACGCTCTGCCTGGGTCACACAGGGACATCGCTCTGCCTGGGTCACACAGGGACATCGCTCTGCCTGGGTCAAACGGAGACATCTCTCTGCCTGGGTCACACGGAGACATCTCTCTGCCTGGATCACACGGAGACATCTCTCTGCCTGGGTCACACAGGGACATCTCTCTGCCTGGGTCACATGGAGACATCTCTCTGCCTGGGTCACACGGAGACATCGCTCTGCCTGGGTCACACGGAGACATCGCTCTGCCTGGGTCACACGGAGACATCGCTGTGCCTGGGTCTCACGGAGACATTGCTCTGCCTATATCACACGGAGACATCGTTCTGCCTGGGTCACACGGAGACATCACTCTGCCTGGGTCACACGGAGACATCGCTCTGCCTGGGTCACACGGAGACATCGCTCTGCCTGGGTCACACGGAGACATCGCTCTGCCTGGGTCACACGGAGACATCGCTCTGCCTGGGTCACACGGAGACATCGCTCTGCCTGGGTCACACGGAGACATCGCTCTGCCTGGGTCACACGGAGACATCGCTCTGCCTGGATCACACGGAGACATCGCTCTGCCTGGATCACACGGGGACATCGCTCTGCCTGGGTCGTGGAATTGGTGGGGTGGTAAATACTATGAAACATACCCTTAGATTACAGGAGTATAGAGACAGGCTGGTCAGATGGGCTGATCATTGTCAAATGTAATTTAACCCAGATAATGGTGAGGACAGGACAAATAGGACACGGGAATTTGATGAATGTTAGGATCCTGGGAAGTATCGTGGATCAGAGGGATCATGATGTGCATGTCCACCGGTACATTAATGTAGTGGGGCAGGTAGATAATGCGAATAAGAGACCATATGGGATACCAGCCTTTATTAGAGTATGCATAGAATATAAGAGCAAGGAGGTTATGCTGAACTGTATAAAACGCTGGTTAGACCACATCTAGTATATTGCGTGCAGTCTGTAATCTGCATTATAGGAAGGATGTTTTGGCATGAGAGAGAGTGCAGATGAGATTTACCAGGGTGTTGCCTGGACTGGATATTTTTAATAATGAGGAGAGATTGTATAAACTGGGGTTAGTTTCGCTGTAGCAGAGGAAACTGAGAGCGCACATTCTGCTCTGTTGAAGGGTCATGAAGACTCTAAACGTCAACTCTTTGCTTCTCCGTCGATGTTGCCAGACCTGCTGAGTTTTTCCAGGTAATTCTGTTTTTGTGGTGGACATTATTGACGTTTAGGAAAATATGAGGGGCATAGAGAAGGTAGGCAGGATGAAACTCTTCCCGTTGGTGGAGGGACCAATAACGAGGTGGCATAGATTTAATGTAAGGGGCAGGAGGATTGTAGGGAATGTGAGGAAGCATTATTTCAGCCAGAGGGTGGTAGGCATCTGGAAATCACTGCCTGAAAGGGTGTTAGAGGCAGAAACGTTCATTACATTTAAGAAGTATTTGAATGTGCATTTCTGGTGCCCTGGCATACAAGGCTATGGACCTATTGCTGCAAAATGGGATTAGGATTGTTAGGTACTTATTTCACCAGCGCAGACTCGATGCATTGACTTTTCTGTGCTGCAGACCAATTTGACTCTATTACTCTATGTCTGAAATGCTAATATTATAAAACAAAATCATGGGTTGTTCATCAACAAGTACGAATCATGTAACATGAAATGCCAGAAAATATTCTTTAAAAAGCTCAGCACAGTCATTCTTCTCAGAGCCAATTTCACGGTGCAATATTTACTTCTCAGTTTCTGGAAACACATGGCCACAAACCGATCAAATGTGCATATCACTGAACAACACACAATGGTCAGTGGCTGCATAAAGCAGGATGGCATGTGTATGACACAGACTCATGGCCCACAGGAAATGAAACCATTCGCTTTGAACAATCAGAATGCTTGTAAATAACAAAGATCAGTTTGCCTGAAGGCGTTAAAATTTTTCACTATGTTGCTGTGCCCAGTGCCGTATTGAAACTATTGTACATGCAATAATAGACGGAAATGTCTCTGATATGGTGGAAGACAATAGAGATTAAATAGCAATAGATATGTTACTTAAACTGCTGAACTCGGATGTTAGTGATTATCCTGTCCCACTGGATTCTTGAACTGGTATGACAACTTTGCAATCTCCGAAACACTTGTAATTTTGATGATTAAGAAATAATTCAGTTGAACAAGGTTTATAGAGTCAATAGCCATATACAGTGACACTTACCAGGAATGCCAACAATAGCCAGGATGGGATAGTAACCCGCCTGAATCACGTGGAGTGCCCAATAGATCCGCATTTCCACTGGCATCCAATCATAATATATAGAAAGTTCATAAAGTGCATCCAAAAAACTCCTACTCATTGTTGTAACATTCCGACCTGTTGTTCTCAGATTCTGATCCATTTTTGGAACATTCCAATATATTGGACGCAGATTCTGATATCCTCTCTCCCTGTCTTAGAACTGCGGGTCCTTGTTCCTCACGGAGCTGATGCCCCTGCTGACAATATGACTTAACACATTGAAGTAACTCCCTCATTAACAAAAGTGGGAAGCCCCCCAGTGAGTTATTTAGGATCCATGGAGACTGAGATTAATTACAGCCACTGAACAAACAGGCTCATTTAACCCGTTCAGTCCAATTGTACTTGCACCACACTAAATTGGAACATTTAGCTGGTCCATCTGGGATGTAAGAGGATTTGGCAGGGATGGAATAGTGCAAAGAGAAGAAAGTGAAGAACGAAATCGGGCAAAGGTAGGAGGAGTTAAGTAAAAATATCGTTTGGGTATAGGCAAGGCGTTGAAGGTGGCTGGGCAAGCCTTTTAGAGTATTAAAAGAGCAATATATTTTTATTGATAAACAGAATCAGAGTTTACCCAAACTAAGAAAATCAGACAACATATGTATAAATCTTGGTGAAGCCTCAGCTGAAGTATTTGTGCCTAATTCTGGCGAGCGCTTTTCAGGAAGCATGTGAGGGCCTTGGAGAGGGTGCAGAGGAATTTTACTGGAATTGGAACAGGGATCAGGTGCTTGAATTACGTGGAGAGACTGAAGAAGCTGGGATTGTTTTCCTTCGAGCAGGCCAGGCAAATAGGAAGTTTAATAGAGATATTTAAAATCTCGAATGTTTTTGATAGAGTAAATAATGAGAAACTGGTGATACTGGAAAATCAGACAGTAACCAGCACAGGGAGTTTTAAAGTGATTGACAAAGAAACATAGAGTGGTTGTAAAGTTCTTAGTGCAAATAAATCTGGAATGCTCTTCCTGACAAGCTGGCGAATGCAAATAAACATTTAACTGTGAAAATAGATTTGGATGAGCACAGGCAGTGGAGATATTCACATCTAATGGAGGAGTGAAGAGAACGGTTGATTAGATAGGTCTGACAAAGATTCGAAACGGTCACTATGGGTCACAAGGCGTCTCCCTCAAATGTATGTTTCCATGGCTCTGTTCCATCAGAGGCCAGAGGGAGCGAATACCATGTTTACAGTTGATTTTTACAGAATCATCGAGACAGCAGCTGATCATAATTGTATGCTGATGAATGCAAGAGCGAAAACTGAAAAAAACTCACTCCCTCTCAGGAAATTGTCTCAGGAGTGCTCTCAGAAACTCCTCTCCAGAACCCCTCTCAGGAACTTCCTCGTGTGATGCCGTTCATAGAATAGTTCTTTTTCAAATTACTCCTTCTAAAATGTATCACCTCACCCTATTCAGGATTAAAGTCCATCTGTCAATTCTCTTTTCTTAGACCATCCCGTCTAAATCTTCCTGTAACGCAAGGCACTCAATCTCACTGTTGAGCATCAGTTCAATCATTGTGTCATCCGCATACTTAATAATCCTACCAACCACATAGTCATCTATGCAGCTATTTATCCTCTCAGGAACTACTCTCAGGAACTGCTCTCAGGAACAGCTCTCAGAAACTGCTCTCAGGAGCTCCTATCAGGAACTGATCTCAGGAATTAATCCCAGGAACTACTCCCAGGATCAACTGTCCAGAAGATCTCCCAGGACTCCTTTCAGGAACTCGTCTCAGGAACCCTTCTCAAAAACCAGTCTTAATAACCAGTCTCAGGATCTCCTCTCAGGAACCCCCCTCAGGAACTGCACTTTGGAACCCCAGACAGGAACGCCTCTCAGTAACTCATCGCTGTAAGTCACTCTGTAACTACTCTCAGGAATCCCTCTCATGAATCCCTCACATGAATCCCTCTCACAATCTCCTCGCAGGAACTCCTCTAAGAAATTCCTCTCAGTTACCCCTCTTAGGAACACCTCTCAGTATCTCCACTCAGTAACCCCTCTCAGGAACACCTCTCAGTATCTTCTATCAGGAATTGCTCTGAGGAACCGCTCTGAGAAACACCTCTCAGTAACTTCTCTCAGGAACTCCTCTCTGGAATCCCTCCCAGGATCGCTTCTCAAGAACTCATCTCAGTAATCCATCTCTAGAACTCCTCTCAGTAACTACTCTCAGGAATCCCACTCAGGAACTACTTTCCGGAACCCTTCACTGGAAACCCAGTCTGGAACTCCTCTCCTGACCCCACTCAGGATCCCCTCTCAGGATCCCCTCTCAGGAATCCCTCTCAGGAACTCCTCTCAGAAATCCCTCTCAGGAACACCCCTCAGTAACTCCTGTCAGGAACACTTGTCAGGAACCCGTCACGTAAAACCCTCTCAAAATCTTCTCTCAGCAACTCGTCTCAGGAACTTCTTTCAGGTTCTCCTCTCGCAGACCCCTCTGAGGAACTCTTCCAAGGATCACCTCTCAGTGACACATCTCAGTATCTCCTCTCAGGTACCCCTCTCAGGAGCTCCTCTCAGGGACACCTCTCAGGAACTCATCTCAGTAACCCCTCCTAGGAACTCTCTCAGAAACTCCTCTCAGAGACACCTCTCAGGAACTCATCTCAATAACCCCTCTTAGGAACTCATCTCAGTAACCCCTCTTAGGAACTCTCTCAGAAACTACTCTCAGGAACACCTCTCAGGAGCCCCTCTCAGAGTCACCTCTCAGCAAACCCTCTCAGGAATGCCTCTCTGGATCTCCTCTCAGTAGCTCTTCTCAGGAACCCATTTCAGGAACTCCTCTCAGGATCCCCACTCAGGAACTCTTTTCACTTACTCCTCTCTGGAACTCCTCTCTGGAAGCCCTCTCATGAACGCCTCTCCAGCTCTCCTTTCAGCAACCCTTCTCAGGATGTCGACTCAGGAAACCCTCTCAGGAGCACCTGTCATGAACCTCTCTCAGTAAATCCTCTCAGTAACTCGTCTCAGGAACCCCTCTCAGGACACTTCTAAGGAAGCCCTCTCAGCTACTCTTCTCAGTAACACCTCTCAGGAACACCTCTCTGAATCAATGCTTAGTAACTCCAATCAGCAACACTTCTCAGGAACTCCTCTCAGGAAATCCTCTGAGGAAATCCTCTCATGAACCCGAATCATGATCTCCTATCAGGAACTCCTCTGAGGAACTTCTATCTTGTAGCCCTCTCAGGAACCCCTCTCAGAATCTCTTCTCAGGAACCACTCTCATGAACTCCTCTCAGTACGTACTCTCAGGAACAGCACTAAGAAACACCTCTCAGGATCCCCTCTCATGACCCATTCTCAGAAACTCCCCTCTGGACCTCCTCTCAGGAACCCCTCTCAGGAATCTATCTCAGGAACCTCACTCAGAAGTTCCTCAAATGGACTCCTCTCAGGAACTAGTCACTAAACCGTCTCAGGAAAACAGGAACACAGCTCAGAAACACCCCTCAGTAACTCATCTCGGGAACGCAGCACAGTAACTCCACTCAGGAATTACTCTCATGAAATCCTCTCAGCGTCTCCTCACAGGAAACGTTCGCTGGAGCACCCTCTCAGGAACCACTCTCAGGAACTTCACTCAGTAAGTCCTCTCAATAGCTACAATCAAAAACACCTTTCAGAAACACCTATCAGTAACTCCTCTCAGGAAATCCTGTCAGGAACTCCCCTCAGGAACTCCTCTCAGGAATAATTCCCTGGAATTTCTCCCAGGAACACATATCTGAAAACCATCTTAGACCACCCCCCACCCCACCCCCAACTCCACCCCCCCCCCCCCCCCCCCCCCCCCGCTCCGGAACTCAATTCAGGAACTTCATTCTGTTCGTGTGAGTAGTTACTGAGAGAGGCTCCTGAGAGATGTTCCCGAAGAGAGTTCCTGAGAGGGGTTTCTGAGAGGAGATACTGAAGGGAGCTCTTGATAGTATTCCTGAGATGACTTCGCATGACGCATGGCCGGAGAATTCCACTTGGCACAGCGGCCCAGCCATATCATACCTTTAAATTTTAGTTTAAACTGCCCGATGTCTCACAGTGTCTCTGCCTTTTTGCTCATGTCATAAACGTTTTGGTGCCTGGCTGTTTAAGCTGTTCGAAGTCTCCCTGTTTCAACTTTTTGGGTTTCCTTGCTTAACATGTTTTAAGTTTCGTTGTTTAGCCTGTTTTAAGTCACGATGGTTAATATGTTTGAGGTTTCACTGTTTAACAATTTTGAAGTCTCGCAGTTTCTCAAGGTTGAAGTCTCGCTGTTTAAACATTTGGAAATCTCGCTGTTTAACTGTCTTGATGACTCCCTATGTAACCTGTTTGAAATCACGCTTTTTCAGCTGTTTGAAAGTCCCCTGCTTAACCTGATTGAAGTCTCCCTGTTTAACGTTTTTGGGTTTCCCTGTTTCACATGTTTCAAGTGTCGATGTTTAGCCTGTTTGAAGTCACGCTGTTTACCTGTTTGAAGTTTCGCTGTTTAACCTGTTTGAAATCTCGCTGTTTAACCTGTTTGAAATCTCGATGTTTAACCTGTCTGATGTTTCGCTGTTTAACCTGTTTGAAGTCTCGATGTTTAACTTGTTTGAAGTTTCGCTGTTTAACCTTTTTGAAGGTCCCCTGTTTAATTAGTTTGAAATCTCGCTGTTTATCCTGTTTGAAGGTCCCCTGTTTCACTTGTTTGAAATCTCGTTGTTTACCCTGTTTGAAGGTCCCCTGTTTCACTTGTTTGAAACCTCGCTGTTTAACCTGTTTGATGGTCCCATGTTTCACTTGTTTGAAGTCTCCCTGTTTAACCGGTTTGAAGTCCCGCTGATTAACCTCTTTGAATTTTCCCTGTTTAGTCTGTTTTAATCCTCACTGTTTATCATGTTTGAAGACTCGCTATGTAATCTGTTTGGAGTCACGCTTTTAAAATTGTTTGAATACATGCTGTTGAACTTGCTTGAAGTCTCGCTGTTTGAAGTTTTCCCGTGTAACATGTAGAAGTCTCCCTGTTTGACCTCTTTAAAGTCTCGCCGTTTAATCTGTTATCCGCCTTGATTTGTAATCTAACTGAAGATTCGTTGTTTCTACTGCCCGGAAGTACCACAGTTGAAATTGCCCCATCGCACAGCTGTTCACATCGCCTGATGCCTCATTTGCGAATATACTCTAAGTCTCTCTGTTAAACTGTTTGAAGTCTCACTCTTTAACCTCTCTGTACGTCTCATTATTCAAACTGCCCTAAATCTCTCTGGTTAAAAATCATGAAAACTCGCTCTTCACAATGTCCAAAATATCTGTTTAAGCTGCCCGAGGTCTCTCTGTTTAAAATGCCCGGGGTCTCTGTTAAAAATGTCCCAGGTCTCTCTGTTTAAACTGCCCGAGGTCCCTCTGTTTAAAAGGCCAGAGGTTTCTCTGTTTAAACTGTCCAGGTCTCTCTGTTTAAGCTGCCCGAGTGTCTCTGTTTAAACTGCCCGAGGTTTCCCTGTTTAAGCTGGCCGAGGTCTTCCTGTTTAAACTGCCCGAGTCTCTCTGTTTAAACTGCCCGAGTCTCTCTGTTTAAAATGTCCCGGGTGTCTCTGTTTAAAATGCCCGAGTCTCTCTGTTTAAAATGTCCCAGGCCTCTCTGTTTAAACTGCCCGAGGTCCCTCTGTTTAAAAGGCCAGAGCTTTCTCAGATTAAACTGTCCGAGGTCTCTCTGTTCAAGCTGCCCGTGTCTCTCTGTTTAAAATGCCCGAATCACTCTGTTTGAACTGCCCGAAGACGCTCTGTTTAAAATGCCCGAGTCTCTCTGTTCAAAATGCCCCAGGTGTCTCTGTTTAAAATGCAGGAGTCTCTCTGTTTAAAGTGCCCGAGTCTGTCTGTTTAAAATGCCCGGGACTGTTTGTTTAAAGTGTCCTAGGTCTCTCTGTTTAAACTGCCCGAGGTCTCTCTGTTTAAAATGCCCGAGGTTTCTCTGTTTGAAATGCCCGAGGTCTCGCTGTTTAAACTGCCCAAGGTCTCTCTGTTGAAAATGCCCCAGGTCTCTCTGTTTAAAATGCCAGAGTCTCTATGTTTAAACTGCCCGAGTGTCTATGTTTAAAATGCCCGAGTCTCTCTGTTTAAAATGTCCCAGGTCTCTCTGTTTAAAGTGCCCGAGGTCTCTCTATTTAAACTGCCCGAGGTCTCTCTGTTGAAACTGCCCGAGGTCTCTCTGTTTAAAATGTCAGAGGTCTATCTGTTTAAAATGTTCCAGGTCTCTCTGTTTAAACTGCTCGAGAATCTCAGTGTAAACTGCCCGAGTCTCTCTGTTTAAAATGCCCGAGTTCGCTCTGTTTAAACTGCCCGATTCTCTCTGTTTAAACTGCACGAGGTCTTTCTGTTTAAAATGCCAGAGGTCTATCTGTTTAAAATGTCCCAGGTCTCTCTGGTTAAACTGCCCGAGTCTCTCTGTTTAAAATGCCAGAGGTCTATCGGCTTAAAATGTCCCAGGTCTCTCTGTTTAAACTGCCCGAGTCTCTCTGTTTAAACTGCCCGAGGTCTATCTGTTTAAACTGCCCGAGTCTCTCTGTTTAAACTGCCGGAGGTCTATCTGTTTAAAATGCCCGAGTCTCTCTATTTAAAATGCCAGAGGTCTCTCTGTTTAAAATGCCCGAGGTCTCTCTGTTCAAACTGCCCGAGTCTCTCTGTTTAACCTGGCCGAGTCTCTCTGTTTAAAGTGCCCGAGGTCTCTCCGTTTAAAGTGCCAGAGGTCTCTCTGCTTAAAATGCCCGAGTCTCTCTGTTTAAAATGCCCCAGGTCTCTCTGTTTAAGGTGCCCGAGTCTCTCTGTTTAAAGTGCCCGAGTCTCCCTGTTTAAAATGCCTCAGGTCTCTCTGTTTAAACTGCCCGATTCACTCTGTTTAAAATGCCCGAGTCTCTCTGTTGAAACTGCCCGAGGTCTCTCTGTTTAAAATGCCCGAGTTTCTCTGTTTAAACTGCCCCAGGTCTCTCCGTTTAAACTGCCCGAGTCTCTCTGTTTAAACTGCCCGAGGTCTATCTGTTTAAAATGCCCGAGTCTCTCTGTTTAAACTGCCCGAGTCTCTATGTTTAAAATGCCCGAGTCTCTCTGTTTAAAATGTCCCAGGTCTCTTTGTTTGAACTGCCCGAGGTCTCTCTGTTTAAAATGCCCGAGTTTCTCTGTTTAAAGTGCCCGAGGTCTCTCTGTTTAAAATGCCCGAGTCTCTCTGTTTAAACTGCCCGAGTCTCTATGTTTAAAATGCCTGAGTCTCTCTGTTTAAAATGTCCCAGGTATCATTGCTTAAAGTGCCCGAGGTCTCTCTGTTTAAAATGCCCGAGTTTCTCTGTTTAAAGTGCCCGAGGTCTATGTGTTTAAACTGCCCGACGTCTCTCTGTTTAAATTGCCCGAGGTCTCTCTGTTTAAAATGCCCGAGTTTCTCTGTTTAAAGTGCCCGAGGTCTCTCTGTTTAAACTGCCCGAGGTCTCTCTGTTTAAAATGCCAGAGGTCTATCTGTTTAAAATGTCCCAGGTCTCTCTGTTTAAACTGCTCGAGTATCTCTGTTTAAACTGCCCGAGGTCTATCTGTTTAAAATGCCAGAGGAATATCTGTTTAAAATGTCCCAGGTCTCTCTGTTTAAAGTGCCCTTAGTCTCTCTGTTTAAACTGCCCGAGGTCTCTCTGTTTAAAATGCCCGAGGTTTCTCTGTTTGAACTGCCCGAGGTCTCGCTGTTTAAACTGCCCAAGGTCTCTCTGTTTAAAATGCCAGAGTCTCTCTGTTTAAACTGCCCGAGTCTCTATGTTTAAAATGCCCGAGTCTCTCTGTTTAAAATGTCCCAGGTCTCTCTGTTTAAAGTGCCCGAGGTCTCACTGTTTAAACTGCCCGAGGTCTCTCTGTTTAAAATGTCAGAGGTCTATCTGTTTAAAATGTTCCAGGTCTCTCTGTTTAAACTGCTCGAGTACCTCTGTTTAAACGGCCCGAGTCTCTCTGTTTAAAATGCCCGAGTTCGCTCTATTTAAACTGCCCGATTCTCTCTGTTTAAACTGCACGAGGTCTTTCTGTTTAAAATGCCAGAGGTCTATATGTTTAAAAAGTCCAGGGTCTCTCTGTTTAAACTGCCCGAGACTCTCTGTTTAAAATGCCAGAGGTCTATCGGTTTAAAATGTCCCAGGTCTCTCTGTTTAAACTGCCCGAGTCTCTCTGTTTAAACTGCCCGAGGTCTATCTGTTTAAACTGCCCGAGTCTCTCTGTTTAAACTGCCGGAGGTCTATCTGTTTAAAATGCCCGAGTCTCTCTATTTAAAATGCCAGAGGTCTCTCTGTTTAAAATGCCCGAGGTCTCTCTGTTCAAACTGCCCGAGTCTCTCTGTTCAACCTGGACGAGTCACTCTGTTTAAAGTGCCCGAGGTCTCTCCGTTTAAAGTGCCAGAGGTCTCTCTGCTTAAGGTGCCCGAGTCTCTCTGTTTAAAATGCCTCAGGTCTCTCTGCTTAAACTGCCCGATTCACTCTGTTTAAAATGCCCGTGTATCTCTGTTTAAACTGCCCGAGGTCTCTCTGTTTAAAATGCCCGAGTTTCTCTGTTTAAACTGCCCCAGGTCTCACCGTTTAAAAGGTCCCTGGTCTCTCCGTTTAAACTGCCGAAGTCTCTCTGTTTAAACTGCTCGAGGTCTATCTGTTTAAAATGCCCGAGTCTCTCTGTTTAAACTGCCCGAGTCTCTATGTTTAAAATGCCCGAGTCTCTCTGTTTAAAATGTCCCAGGTCTCTTTGTTTAAAGTGCCCGAGGTCTCTCTGTTTAAAATGCCCGAGTTTCTCTGTTTAAAGTGCCCGAGGTCTCTCTGTTTAAAATGTCCCAGGTCTCTCTGTTTAAACAGCTCGAGTATTTCTGTTTAAACTGCCCGAGGTCTCTCTGTTTAAAATGCCCGAGTCTCTCTGTTGAAACTGCCCGAGTCTCTATGTTTAAAATGCCTGAGTCTCTCTGTTTAAAATGTCCCAGGTCTCTTTGTTTAAAGTGCCCGAGGTCTCTCTGTTTAAAATGCCCGAGTTTCTCTGTTTAAAGTGCCCGAGGTCTCTATGTTTAAACTGCCCGACGTCTCTCTGTTTAAATTGCCCGAGTTTCTCTGTTTAAAGTGCGCGAGGTCTCTCTGTTTAAAGTGCCCGAGTCTCTCTGTTTAAACTGCCCGAGGTAAATCTGTTTAAAATGTCCCAGGTCTCTCTGTTTAAACTGATCGAGTATCTCTGTTTAAACTGCCCGAGGTCTATCTGTTTAAACTGCCCGAGTCTCTCTGTTTAAACTGCCCGAGGTCTATCTGTTTAAACTGCCCGAGTCTCTATGTTTAAAATGCCCGAGTCTCTCTATTTAAAATGCCAGAGGTCTCTCTGTTTAAAATGCCCGAGGTCTCTCTGTTCAAACTGCCCGAGTCTCTCTGTTTAACCTGGCCGAGTCTCTCTGTTTAAAGTGCCCGAGGTCTCTCCGTTTAAAGTGCCAGAGGTCTCTCTGCTTAAAATGCCCGAGTCTCTCTGTTTAAAATGCCCCAGGTCTCTCTGTTTAAGGTGCCCGAGTCTCTCTGTTTAAAGTGCCCGATTCACTCTGTTTAAAATGCCCGAGTCTCTCTGTTTAAACTGCCCGAAGTCTCTCTGTTTAAAATGCCCGAGTTTCTCTGTTTAAACTGCCCCAGGTCTCTCTGTTTAAAATGTCCCAGGTCTCTCTGTTTAAACTGCTCGAGTATTTCTGTTTAAACTGCCCGAGGTCTCTCTGTTTAAAATGTCCGAGTCTCTATGTTTAAACTGCCCGAGTCTCTGTGTTTAAAATGTCCGTGTTTCTCTGTTTAAAGTGCCCGAGGTCTCTCTGTTTAAACTGCCCGAGGTCTCTCTGTTTAAAATGCCAGAGGTCTATCTGTTTAAAATGTCCCAGGTCTCTCTGTTTAAACTGCTCGAGTATCTCTGTTTAAACTGCCCGAGGTCTATATGTTTAAAATGCCAGAGGAATATCTGTTTAAAATGTCCCAGGTCTCTCTGTTTAAAGTGCCCGAGTCTCTCTGTTTAAACTGCCCGAGGTCTATCTGTTTAAACTGCCCGAGTCCTTCTGTTTAAACTGCCCGAGGTCTATCTGTTTAAAATGCCCGAAGTCTCTCTGTTTAAACTGCCCGAGTTCTCTCTTTTTAAACTGCCCTAAGTCTCTCTGTTGAAAATGCCCCAGGTCTCTCTTTTTAAACTGCCCGAGTCTCTGTGTTTAAAATGCACGAGTCTCTCTATTTAAAATGCCAGAGGTCTCTCTGTTTAAAATGCCCGAGGTCTCTCTGTTCAAACTGCCCGAGTCTCTCTGTTTAACCTGGCCGAGTCTCTCTGTTTAAAGTGCCCGAGGTCTCTTCGTTTAAAGTGCCAGAGGTCTCTCTGCTTAAAATGCCCGAGTCTCTCTGTTTAAAATGCCCCAGGTCTCTCTGTTTAAGGTGCCCGAGTCTCTCTGTTTAAAGTGCCCGATTCACTCTGTTTAAAATGCCCGAGTCTCTCTGTTTAAACTGCCCGAGGTCTCTCTGTTTAAAATGCCCGAATTTCTCTGTTTAAACTGCCCCAGGTCTCTCTGTTTAAAATGTCCCAGGTCTCTCTGTTTAAACTGCTCGAGTATCTCTGTTTAAACTGCCCGAGGTCTCTCTGTTTAAAATGCCAGAGGAATATCTGTTTAAAATGTCCCAGGTCTCTCTGTTTAAAATGCTCGAGTCTCTCTGTCTAAACTGCCCGAGGTCTCTCTGTTTAAAATGCCCGAGGTTTCTCTGTTTGAACAGGCCGAGGTCTCGCTGTTTAAACTGCCCAAAATCTCTCTGTTGAAAATGCCCCAGGTCTCTGTTTAAAATGCCAAAGTCTCTCTGTTTAAACTGCCCGAGTCTCTTTGTTTAAAATGCCCGAGTCTCTCTGTTCAAAATGTCCCAGGTCTCTCTGTTTAAAGTGCCCGAGGTCTCTCTATTTAAACTGCCCGAGGTCTCTCTGTTTAAAATGTCAGAGGTCTATCTGTTTAAAATGTCCCAGGTCTCTCTGTTTAGCCTGCCCGAGTCTCTCTGTTTAAACTGCCCGAGTTCGCTCTGTTTAAACTCACCGATTCTCTCTGTTTAAACTGCACGAGGTCTCTCTGTTTAAACTGATCGAGTATCTCTGTTTAAACTGCCCGAGGTCTCTCCGTTTAAAGTGCCAGAGGTCTCTCTGCTTAAAATGCCCGAGTCTCTCTGTTTAAAATGCCCCAGGTATCTCTGTTTATGGTGCCCGAGTCTCTCCGTTTAAAGTGCCCGAGTCTCTCTGTTTAAAATGCCTCAAGTCTCTCTGTTTAAACTGCCCGATTCACTCTGTTTAAAATGCCCGAGTATCTCTGTTTAAACTGCCCGAGGTCTCTCTGTTTAAAATGCCCGAGTTTCTCTGTATAAACTGCCCCAGGTCTCTCCGTTTAAAAGGTCCCAGGTCTCTCCGTTTAAACTGCCCGAGTCTCTCTGTTTAAACTGCCCGAGGTCTATCTGTTTAAAATGCCCGAGTCTCTCTGTTTAAACTACCCGAGTCTCTATGTTTAAAATGCCCGAGTGTCTCTGTTTAAAATGTCCCAGGTCTCTTTGTTTAAAGTGCCCGAGGTCTCTCTGTTTAAAATGCCCGAGTTTCTCTGTTTAAAATGCCCGATGTCTCTCTGTTTAAAAAGTCCCAGGTCTATCTGTTTAAACTGCTCGAGTATTTCTGTTTAAACTGCCCGAGGTCTCTCTGTTTAAAATGCCCGAGTCTCTCTGTTTAAACTGCCCGAGTCTCTATGTTTAAAATGCCCGAGTCTCTCTGTTTAAAATGTCTCAGGTCTCATTGTTTAAAGTGCCCGAGGTCTCTCTGTTTAAAATGCCCGAGTTTCTCTGTTTAAAGTGCCCGAGTTCTCTCTGTTTAAACTGCACGACGTCTCTCTTTTTAAACTGCCCGAGGTTTCTCTGTTTAAAATGCCCGAGTTTCTCTGTTTGAAGTGCCCGAGGTCTCTCTGTTTAAACTGCCCGAGGTCTCTCTGTTTAAAATGCCATAGGTCTATCTGTTTAAAATGTCCCAGGTCTCTCTGTTTAAACTGCTCGAGTCTCTCTGTTTAAACTGCTCGAGGTCTATCTGTTTAAAATGCCCGAAGTCTCTCTGTTTAAACTGCCCGAGGTTCTCTCTGTTTAAACTGACCTAGGTCTCTCTGTTGAAAATGCCCCAGGTCTCTCTGTTTAAACTGCCCGAGTCTCTATGTTTAAAATGCCCGAGTCTCTCTATTTAAAATGCCAGAGGTCTCTCTGTTTAACATGCCCGAGGTCTCTCTGTTCAAACTGCCGAGTCTTTCTGTTTAACCTGGCCGAGTCTCTCTGTGTAAAGTGCACGAGGTCTCTCCGTTTAAAGTGCCAGAGGTCTCTCTGCTTAAAATGCCCGAGTCTCTCTGTTTAAAATGCCCCAGGTCTCTCTGTTTAAGGTGCCCGAGCCTCTCTGTTTAAACTGACCGATTCACTCTGTTTAAAATGCCCGAGTCTCTCTGTTTGAACTGCCCGAGATCTCTCTGTTTAAAATGCCCGAGTTTCTCTGTTTAAACTGCCCCCGGTCTCTCCGTTTAAAAGGTCCCAGGTCTCTCCGTTTAAACTAACCGAGTCTCTCTGTTTAAACTGCCCGAGGTCTATCTGTTTAAAATGCCCGAGTCTCTCTGTTCAAACTGCCCGAGTCTCTATGTTTAAAATGCCCGAGTTTCTCTGCTAAAGTGCCCGAGGTCTCTCTGTTTAAAATGTCCCAGGTCTCTCTGTTTAAACTGCTCGAGTATTTCTGTTTAAAATGCCCGAGTCTCTCTGTTTAAACTGCCCGAGTCTCTATGTTTAAAATGCCCGTGTCTCTCTGTTTAAAATGTCCCAGGTCTCTTTGTTTAAAGTGCCCGAGGTCTCTCTGTTTAAAATGCCCGAGTTTCTCTGCTTAAAGTGCCCGAGGTCTCTCTGTTTAAACTGCCCGACGTCTCTCTGTTTAAATTGCCCGAGGTCTCTCTGTTTAAAATGCCCGAGTTTCTCTGTTTAAAGTGCCCGAGGTCTCTCTGTTAATACTGCCCGAGGTCTCTCTGTTTAAAATGCCCGAGTTTCTCTGTTTAAACTGCCCCAGGTCTCTCCGTTTAAAAGGTCCCAGGTCTCTCCGTTTAAACTGCCCAAGTCCCTCTGTTTAAACTGCCCGAGGTCTATCTGTTTAAAATGCCCGAGTCTCTCTGTTTAAACTGCCCGAGTCTCTACGTTTAAAATGCCCGAGTTTCTCTGATTAAAGTGCCCGAGGTCTCTCTATTTAAAATGTCCCAGGTCTCTCTGTTTAAACTGCTCGAGTATTTCTTTTTAAACTGCCCGAGGTCTCTCTGTTTAAAATGCCCGAGTCTCTCTGTTTAAACTGCCCGAGTCTCTATGTTTAAAATGCCTGAGTCTCTCTGTTTAAAATGTCCCAGGTCTCTTTGTTTAAAGTGCCCGAGGTCTCTCTGTTTAAAATGCCCGAGTTTCTCTGTTTAAATTGCCCGAGGTCTCTCCGTTTAAAAGGTCCCAGGTCTCTCCGTTTAAACTGCCCGAGTCTCTCTGTTTAATCTGCCCGAGGTCTATCTGTTTAAAATGCCCGAGTCTCTCTGTTTAAACTGCCCGAGTCTCTATGCTTAAAATGCCTGAGTCTCTCTGTTTAAAATGTCCCAGGTCTCTTTGTTTAAAGTGCCCGAGGTCTCTCTGTTTAAAATGCCCGAGTTTCTATGTTTAAAGTGCCCGAGGTCTCTCTGTTTAAACTGCCCGACGTCTCTCTGTTTAAATTGCCCGAGGTCTTTCTGTTTAAAATGCCCGAGTTTCTCTGTTTAAACTGCCCGAGGACTATCTGTTTAAAATGCCCGAGGTCTGTCTGTTTAAACTGCCCGAGTTCTCTCTGTTTAAACTGCCCGAGTTCTCTCTGTTTAATCTGCCCTAGGTCTCTCTGTTTAAACTGCCCGAGGTCTATCTGTTTAAAATGCCAGAGGAATATCTGTTTAAAATGTCCCAGGTCTCTCTGTTTAAAGTGCCCGAGTCTCTCTGTTTAAACTGCCCGAGGTCTATCTGTTTAAACTGCCCGACGTCTCTCTGTTTAAATTGCCCGAGGTCTCTCTGTTTAAAATGCCCGAGTTTCTCTGTTTAAAGTGCCCGAGGTCTCTCTGTTTAAACTGCCCGAGGTCTCTCTGTTTAAAATGCCAGAGGTCTATCTGTTTAAAATGTCCCAGGTCTCTCTGTTTAAACTGCTCGAGTATCTCTGTTTAAACTGCCCGAGGTCTATCTGTTTAAAATGCCAGAGGAATATCTGTTTAAAATGTCCCAGGTCTCTCTGTTTAAAGTGCCCGAGTCTCTCTGTTTAAACTGCCCGAGGTCTCTCTGTTTAAAATGCCCGAGTTTTCTCTGTTTGAACTGCCCAAGGTCTCGCTGTTTAAACTGCCCAAGGTCTCTCTGTTTAAAATGCCAGAGTCTCTCTGTTTAAACTGCCCGAGTCTCTATGTTTAAAATGCCCGCGTCTCTCTGTTTAAAATGTCCCAGGTCTCTCTGTTTAAAGTGCCCGAGGTCTCACTGTTTAAACTGCCCGAGGTCTCTCTGTTTAAAATGTCAGAGGTCTATCTGTTTAAAATGTTCCAGGTCTCTCTGTTTAAACTGCTCGAGTACCTCTGTTTAAACTGCCCGATTCTCTCTGTTTAAACTGCACGAGGTCTTTCTGTCTAAAATGCCAGAGGTCTATATGTTTAAAAAGTCCAGGGTCTCTCTGTTTAAACTGACCGAGTCTCTCTGTTTAAAATGCCAGAGGTCTATCGGTTTAAAATGTCCCAGGTCTCTCTGTTTAAACTGCCCGAGTCTCTCTGTTTAAACTGCCCGAGGTCTATCTGTTTAAACTGCCCGAGTCTCTCTGTTTAAACTGCCGGAGGTCTATCTGTTTAAAATGCCCGAGTCTCTCTATTTAAAATGCCAGAGGTCTCTCTGTTTAAAATGCCCGAGGTCTCTCTGTTCAAACTGCCCGAGTCTCTCTGTTCAACCTGGACGAGTCTCTCTGTTTAAAGTGCCCGAGGTCTCTCCGTTTAAAGTGCCAGAGGTCTCTCTGCTTAAGGTGCCCGAGTCTCTCTGTTTAAAATGCCTCAGGTCTCTCTGCTTAAACTGCCCGATTCACTCTGTTTAAAATGCCCGTGTATCTCTGTTTAAACTGCCCGAGGTCTCTCTGTTTAAAATGCCCGAGTTTCTCTGTTTAAACTGCCCCAGGTCTCACCGTTTAAAAGGTCCCTGGTCTCTCCGTTTAAACTGCCGAAGTCTCTCTGTTTAAACTGCTCGAGGTCTATCTGTTTAAAATGCCCGAGTCTCTCTGTTTAAACTGCCCGAGGTTCTCTCTGTTTAAACTGACCTAGGTCTCTCTGTTGAAAATGCCCCAGGTCTCTCTGTTTAAACTGCCCGAGTCTCTATGTTTAAAATGCCCGAGTCTCTCTATTTAAAATGCCAGAGGTCTCTCTGTTTAACATGCCCGAGGTCTCTCTGTTCAAACTGCCGAGTCTTTCTGTTTAACCTGGCCGAGTCTCTCTGTGTAAAGTGCACGAGGTCTCTCCGTTTAAAGTGCCAGAGGTCTCTCTGCTTAAAATGCCCGAGTCTCTCTGTTTAAAATGCCCCAGGTCTCTCTGTTTAAGGTGCCCGAGCCTCTCTGTTTAAACTGACCGATTCACTCTGTTTAAAATGCCCGAGTCTCTCTGTTTGAACTGCCCGAGATCTCTCTGTTTAAAATGCCCGAGTTTCTCTGTTTAAACTGCCCCCGGTCTCTCCGTTTAAAAGGTCCCAGGTCTCTCCGTTTAAACTAACCGAGTCTCTCTGTTTAAACTGCCCGAGGTCTATCTGTTTAAAATGCCCGAGTCTCTCTGTTCAAACTGCCCGAGTCTCTATGTTTAAAATGCCCGAGTTTCTCTGCTAAAGTGCCCGAGGTCTCTCTGTTTAAAATGTCCCAGGTCTCTCTGTTTAAACTGCTCGAGTATTTCTGTTTAAAATGCCCGCGTCTCTCTGTTTAAACTGCCCGAGTCTCTATGTTTAAAATGCCCGTGTCTCTCTGTTTAAAATGTCCCAGGTCTCTTTGTTTAAAGTGCCCGAGGTCTCTCTGTTTAAAATGCCCGAGTTTCTCTGCTTAAAGTGCCCGAGGTCTCTCTGTTTAAACTGCCCGACGTCTCTCTGTTTAAATTGCCCGAGGTCTCTCTGTTTAAAATGCCCGAGTTTCTCTGTTTAAAGTGCCCGAGGTCTCTCTGTTAATACTGCCCGAGGTCTCTCTGTTTAAAATGCCCGAGTTTCTCTGTTTAAACTGCCCCAGGTCTCTCCGTTTAAAAGGTCCCAGGTCTCTCCGTTTAAACTGCCCAAGTCCCTCTGTTTAAACTGCCCGAGGTCTATCTGTTTAAAATGCCCGAGTCTCTCTGTTTAAACTGCCCGAGTCTCTACGTTTAAAATGCCCGAGTTTCTCTGATTAAAGTGCCCGAGGTCTCTCTATTTAAAATGTCCCAGGTCTCTCTGTTTAAACTGCTCGAGTATTTCTTTTTAAACTGCCCGAGGTCTCTCTGTTTAAAATGCCCGAGTCTCTCTGTTTAAACTGCCCGAGTCTCTATGTTTAAAATGCCTGAGTCTCTCTGTTTAAAATGTCCCAGGTCTCTTTGTTTAAAGTGCCCGAGGTCTCTCTGTTTAAAATGCCCGAGTTTCTCTGTTTAAATTGCCCGAGGTCTCTCCGTTTAAAAGGTCCCAGGTCTCTCCGTTTAAACTGCCCGAGTCTCTCTGTTTAATCTGCCCGAGGTCTATCTGTTTAAAATGCCCGAGTCTCTCTGTTTAAACTGCCCGAGTCTCTATGCTTAAAATGCCTGAGTCTCTCTGTTTAAAATGTCCCAGGTCTCTTTGTTTAAAGTGCCCGAGGTCTCTCTGTTTAAAATGCCCGAGTTTCTATGTTTAAAGTGCCCGAGGTCTCTCTGTTTAAACTGCCCGACGTCTCTCTGTTTAAATTGCCCGAGGTCTTTCTGTTTAAAATGCCCGAGTTTCTCTGTTTAAACTGCCCGAGGACTATCTGTTTAAAATGCCCGAGGTCTGTCTGTTTAAACTGCCCGAGTTCTCTCTGTTTAAACTGCCCGAGTTCTCTCTGTTTAATCTGCCCTAGGTCTCTCTGTTGAAAATGCCCCATGTCTCTCTGTTTAAACTGCCCGAGTCTCTATGTTTAAAATGCCTGAGTCTCTCTGTTTAAAATGTCCCAGGTCTCTTTGTTTAAAGTGCCCGAGGTCTCTCTGTTTAAACTGCCCGACGTCTCTCTGTTTAAATTGCCCGAGGTCTCTCTGTTTAAAATGCCCGAGTTTCTCTGTTTAAAGTGCGCGAGGTCTCTCTGTTTAAACTGCCCGAGGTCTCTCTGTTTAAAATGCCAGAGGTCTATCTGTTTAAAATGTCCCAGGTCTCTCTGTTTAAACTGCTCGAGTATCTCTGTTTAAACTGCCCGAGGTCTATCTGTTTAAAATGCCAGAGGAATATCTGTTTAAAATGTCCCAGGTCTCTCTGTTTAAAGTGCCCGAGTCTCTCTGTTTAAACTGCCCGAGGTCTATCTGTTTAAACTGCCCGACGTCTCTCTGTTTAAATTGCCCGAGGTCTCTCTGTTTAAAATGCCCGAGTTTCTCTGTTTAAAGTGCCCGAGGTCTCTCTGTTTAAACTGCCCGAGGTCTCTCTGTTTAAAATGCCAGAGGTCTATCTGTTTAAAATGTCCCAGGTCTCTCTGTTTAAACTGCTCGAGTATCTCTGTTTAAACTGCCCGAGGTCTATCTGTTTAAAATGCCAGAGGAATATCTGTTTAAAATGTCCCAGGTCTCTCTGTTTAAAGTGCCCGAGTCTCTCTGTTTAAACTGCCCGAGGTCTCTCTGTTTAAAATGCCCGAGTTTTCTCTGTTTGAACTGCCCAAGGTCTCGCTGTTTAAACTGCCCAAGGTCTCTCTGTTTAAAATGCCAGAGTCTCTCTGTTTAAACTGCCCGAGTCTCTATGTTTAAAATGCCCGCGTCTCTCTGTTTAAAATGTCCCAGGTCTCTCTGTTTAAAGTGCCCGAGGTCTCACTGTTTAAACTGCCCGAGGTCTCTCTGTTTAAAATGTCAGAGGTCTATCTGTTTAAAATGTTCCAGGTCTCTCTGTTTAAACTGCTCGAGTACCTCTGTTTAAACTGCCCGATTCTCTCTGTTTAAACTGCACGAGGTCTTTCTGTCTAAAATGCCAGAGGTCTATATGTTTAAAAAGTCCAGGGTCTCTCTGTTTAAACTGACCGAGTCTCTCTGTTTAAAATGCCAGAGGTCTATCGGTTTAAAATGTCCCAGGTCTCTCTGTTTAAACTGCCCGAGTCTCTCTGTTTAAACTGCCCGAGGTCTATCTGTTTAAACTGCCCGAGTCTCTCTGTTTAAACTGCCGGAGGTCTATCTGTTTAAAATGCCCGAGTCTCTCTATTTAAAATGCCAGAGGTCTCTCTGTTTAAAATGCCCGAGGTCTCTCTGTTCAAACTGCCCGAGTCTCTCTGTTCAACCTGGACGAGTCTCTCTGTTTAAAGTGCCCGAGGTCTCTCCGTTTAAAGTGCCAGAGGTCTCTCTGCTTAAGGTGCCCGAGTCTCTCTGTTTAAAATGCCTCAGGTCTCTCTGCTTAAACTGCCCGATTCACTCTGTTTAAAATGCCCGTGTATCTCTGTTTAAACTGCCCGAGGTCTCTCTGTTTAAAATGCCCGAGTTTCTCTGTTTAAACTGCCCCAGGTCTCACCGTTTAAAAGGTCCCAGGTCTCTCCGTTTAAACTGCCGAAGTCTCTCTGTTTAAACTGCTCGAGGTCTATCTGTTTAAAATGCCCGAGTCTCTCTGTTTAAACTGCCCGAGTCTCTATGTTTAAAATGCCCGAGTCTCTCTGTTTAAAATGTCCCAGGTCTCTTTGTTTAAAGTGCCCGAGGTCTCTCTGTTTAAAATGCCCGAGTTTCTCTGTTTAAAGTGCCCGAGGTCTCTCTGTTTAAAATGTCCCAGGTCTCTCTGTTTAAACAGCTCGAGTATTTCTGTTTAAACTGCCCGAGGTCTCTCTGTTTAAAATGCCCGAGTCTCTCTGTTGAAACTGCCCGAGTCTCTATGTTTAAAATGCCTGAGTCTCTCTGTTTAAAATGTCCCAGGTCTCTTTGTTTAAAGTGCCCGAGGTCTCTCTGTTTAAAATGCCCGAGTTTCTCTGTTTAAAGTGCCCGAGGTCTCTATGTTTAAACTGCCCGACGTCTCTCTGTTTAAATTGCCCGAGTTTCTCTGTTTAAAGTGCGCGAGGTCTCTCTGTTTAAACTGCCCGAGGTCTCTCTGTTTAAAATGCCAGAGGTCTATCTGTTTAAAATGTCCCAGGTCTCTCTGTTTAAACTGATCGAGTATCTCTGTTTAAACTGCCCGAGGTCTCTCTGTTTAAACTGCCCGAGGTCTCTCTGTTTAAACTGCCCGAGGTCTCTCTGTTTAAACTGCCCGAGTCTCTATGTTTAAAATGCCCGAGTCTCTCTATTTAAAATGCCAGAGGTCTCTCTGTTTAAAATGCCCGAGGTCTCTCTGTTCAAACTGCCCGAGTCTCTCTGTTTAACCTGGCCGAGTCTCTCTGTTTAAAGTGCCCGAGGTCTCTCCGTTTAAAGTGCCAGAGGTCTCTCTGCTTAAAATGCCCGAGTCTCTCTGTTTAAAATGCCCCAGGTCTCTCTGTTTAAGGTGCCCGAGTCTCTCTGTTTAAAGTGCCCGATTCACTCTGTTTAAAATGCCCGAGTCTCTCTGTTTAAACTGCCCGAGGTCTCTCTGTTTAAAATGCCCGAGTTTCTCTGTTTAAACTGCCCCAGGTCTCTCTGTTTAAAATGTCCCAGGTCTCTCTGTTTAAACTGCTCGAGTATTTCTGTTTAAACTGCCCGAGGTCTCTCTGTTTAAAATGTCCGAGTCTCTATGTTTAAACTGCCCGAGTCTCTGTGTTTAAAATGCCCGAGTCTCTCTGTTTAAATTGCCCGAGGTCTCTCTGTTTAAAATGCCCGTGTTTCTCTGTTTAAAGTGCCCGAGGTCTCTCTGTTTAAACTGCCCGAGGTCTCTCTGTTTAAAATGCCAGAGGTCTATCTGTTTAAAATGTCCCAGGTCTCTCTGTTTAAACTGCTCGAGTATCTCTGTTTAAACTGCCCGAGGTCTATATGTTTAAAATGCCAGAGGAATATCTGTTTAAAATGTCCCAGGTCTCTCTGTTTAAAGTGCCCGAGTCTCTCTGTTTAAACTGCCCGAGGTCTATCTGTTTAAACTGCCCGAGTCCTTCTGTTTAAACTGCCCGAGGACTATCTGTTTAAAATGCCCGAAGTCTCTCTGTTTAAACTGCCCGAGTTCTCTCTTTTTAAACTGCCCTAAGTCTCTCTGTTGAAAATGCCCCAGGTCTCTCTTTTTAAACTGCCCGAGTCTCTGTGTTTAAAATGCCCGAGTCTCTCTATTTAAAATGCCAGAGGTCTCTCTGTTTAAAATGCCCGAGGTCTCTCTGTTCAAACTGCCCGAGTCTCTCTGTTTAACCTGGCCGAGTCTCTCTGTTTAAAGTGCCCGAGGTCTCTCCGTTTAAATTGCCAGAGGTCTCTCTGCTTAAAATGCCCGAGTCTCTCTGTTGAAAATGCCCCAGGTCTCTCTGTTTAAGGTGCCCGAGTCTCTCTGTTTAAAGTGCCCGATTCACTCTGTTTAAAATGCCCGAGTCTCTCTGTTTAAACTGCCCGAGGTCTCTCTGTTTAAAATGCCCGAATTTCTCTGTTTAAACTGCCCCAGGTCTCTCTGTTTAAAATGTCCCAGGTCTCTCTGTTTAAACTGCTCGAGTATCTCTGTTTAAACTGCCCGAGGTCTCTCTGTTTAAAATGCCAGAGGAATATCTGTTTAAAATGTCCCAGGTCTCTCTGTTTAAAATGCTCGAGTCTCTCTGTTTAAACTGCCCGAGGTCTCTCTGTTTAAAATGCCCGAGGTTTCTCTGTTTGAACAGGCCGAGGTCTCGCTGTTTAAACTGCCCAAGGTCTCTCTGTTGAAAATGCCCCAGGTCTCTGTTTAAAATGCCAAAGTCTCTCTGTTTAAACTTCCCGAGTCTCTTTGTTTAAAATGCCCGAGTCTCTCTGTTCAAAATGTCCCAGGTCTCTCTGTTTAAAGTGCCCGAGGTCTCTCTGTTTAAATTGCCCGAGGTCTCTCTGTTTAAAATGTCAGAGGTCTATCTGTTTAAAATGTCCCAGGTCTCTCTGTTTAGCCTGCCCGAGTCTCTCTGTTTAAACTGCCCGAGTTCGCTCTGTTTAAACTCACCGATTCTCTCTGTTTAAACTGCACGAGGTCTTTCTGTTTAAAATGCCAGAGGTCTATCGGTTTAAAATGTCCCAGGTCTCTTTGTTAAAACTGCCCGAGTCTCTGTTTAAAATGCCAGAGGTCTATCGGTTTAAAATGTCCCAGGTCTCTCTGTTTAAACTGCCCGAGTCTCTCTGTTTAAACTGCCCGAGGTCTATCTGTTTAAACTGCCCGAGTCTCTCTGTTTAAACTGCCGGAGGTCTATCTGTTTAAAATGCCCGAGTCTCTCTATTTAAAATGCCAGAGGTCTCTCTGTTTAAAATGCCCGAGGTCTCTCTGTTCAAACTGCCCGAGTCTCTCTGTTTAACCTGGCCGAGTCTCTCTGTTTAAAGTGCCCGAGGTCTCTCCGTTTAAAGTGCCAGAGGTCTCTCTGCTTAAAATGCCCGAGTCTCTCTGTTTAAAATGCACCAGGTATCTCTGTTTAAGGTGCCCGAGTCTCTCCGTTTAAAGTGCCCGAGTCTCTCTGTTTAAAATGCCTCAAGTCTCTCTGTTTAAACTGCCCGATTCACTCTGTTTAAAATGCCCGAGTATCTCTGTTTAAACTGCCCGAGGTCTCTCTGTTTAAAATGCCCGAGTTTCTCTGTATAAACTGCCCCAGGTCTCTCCGTTTAAAAGGTCCCAGGTCTCTCCGTTTAAACTGCCCGAGTCTCTCTGTTTAAACTGCCCGAGGTCTATCTGTTTAAAATGCCCGAGTCTCTCTGTTTAAACTACCCGAGTCTCTATGTTTAAAATGCCCGAGTGTCTCTGTTTAAAATGTCCCAGGTCTCTTTGTTTAAAGTGCCCGAGGTCTCTCTGTTTAAAATGCCCGAGTTTCTCTGTTTAAAATGCCCGATGTCTCTCTGTTTAAAAAGTCCCAGGTCTATCTGTTTAAACTGCTCGAGTATTTCTGTTTAAACTGCCCGAGGTCTCTCTGTTTAAAATGCCCGAGTCTCTCTGTTTAAACTGCCCGAGTCTCTATGTTTAAAATGCCCGAGTCTCTCTGTTTAAAATGTCTCAGGTCTCATTGTTTAAAGTGCCCGAGGTCTCTCTGTTTAAAATGCCCGAGTTTCTCTGTTTAAAGTGCCCGAGTTCTCTCTGTTTAAACTGCACGACGTCTCTCTTTTTAAACTGCCCGAGGTCTCTCTGTTTAAAATGCCCGAGTTTCTCTGTTTGAAGTGCCCGAGGTCTCTCTGTTTAAACTGCCCGAGGTCTCTCTGTTTAAAATGCCATAGGTCTATCTGTTTAAAATGTCCCAGGTCTCTCTGTTTAAACTGCTCGAGTCTCTCTGTTTAAACTGCTCGAGGTCTATCTGTTTAAAATGCCCGAAGTCTCTCTGTTTAAACTGCCCGAGGTTCTCTCTGTTTAAACTGACCTAGGTCTCTCTGTTGAAAATGCCCCAGGTCTCTCTGTTTAAACTGCCCGAGTCTCTATGTTTAAAATGCCCGAGTCTCTCTATTTAAAATGCCAGAGGTCTCTCTGTTTAACATGCCCGAGGTCTCTCTGTTCAAACTGCCGAGTCTCTCTGTTTAACCTGGCCGAGTCTCTCTGTGTAAAGTGCACGAGGTCTCTCCGTTTAAAGTGCCAGAGGTCTCTCTGCTTAAAATGCCCGAGTCTCTCTGTTTAAAATGCCCCAGGTCTCTCTGTTTAAGGTGCCCGAGCCTCTCTGTTTAAACTGACCGATTCACTCTGTTTAAAATGCCCGAGTCTCTCTGTTTAAACTGCCCGAGATCTCTCTGTTTAAAATGCCCGAGTTTCTCTGTTTAAACTGCCCCCGGGGTCTCCGTTTAACAGGTCCCAGGTCTCTCCGTTTAAACTAACCGAGTCTCTCTGTTTAAACTGCCCGAGGTCTATCTGTTTAAAATGCCCGAGTCTCTCTGTTCAAACTGCCCGAGTCTCTATGTTTAAAATGCCCGAGTTTCTCTGCTAAATTGCCCGAGGTCTCTCTGTTTAAAATGCCCGTGTTTCTCTGTTTAAAGTGCCCGAGGTCTCTCTGTTTAAACTGCCCGAGGTCTCTCTGTTTAAAATGCCAGAGGTCTATCTGTTTAAAATGTCCCAGGTCTCTCTGTTTAAACTACTCGAGTATCTCTGTTTAAACTGCCCGACGTCTATATGTTTAAAATGCCAGAGGAATATCTGTTTAAAATGTCCCAGGTCTCTCTGTTTAAAGTGCCCGAGTCTCTCTGTTTAAACTGCCCGAGGTCTATCTGTTTAAACTGCCCGAGTCCTTCTGTTTAAACTGCCCGAGGACTATCTGTTTAAAATGCCCGAAGTCTCTCTGCTTAAACTGCCCGAGTTCTCTCTGTTTAAACTGCCCGAGTTCTCTCTTTTTAAACTGCCCTAAGTCTCTCTGTTGAAAATGCCCCAGGTCTCTCTTTTTAAACTGCCCGAGTCTCTGTGTTTAAAATGCACGAGTCTCTCTATTTAAAATGCCAGAGGTCTCTCCGTTTAAAAGGTCCCAGGTCTCTCCGTTTAAACTGCCCGAGTCTCTCTGTTTAAACTGCCCGAGGTCTATCTGTTTAAACTGCCCGAGTCTCTCTGTTTAAACTGCCCGAGTCTATCTGTTTAAAATGCCTGAGTCTCTCTGTTTAAAATGTCCCAGGTCTCTTTGTTTAAAGTGCCCGAGGTCTCTCTGTTTAAAATGCCCGAGTTTCTATGTTTAAAGTGCCCGAGGTCTCTCTGTTTAAACTGCCCGACGTCTCTCTGTTTAAATTGCCCGAGGTCTTTCTGTTTAAAATGCCCGAGTTTCTCTGTTTAAACTGCCCGAGGACTATCTGTTTAAAATGCCCGAGGTCTGTCTGTTTAAACTGCCCGAGTTCTCTCTGTTTAAACTGCCCGAGTTCTCTCTGTTTAATCTGCCCTAGGTCTCTCTGTTGAAAATGCCCCATGTCTCTCTGTTTAAACTGCCCGAGTCTCTATGTTTAAAATGCCTGAGTCTCTCTGTTTAAAATGTCCCAGGTCTCTTTGTTTAAAGTGCCCGAGGTCTCTCTGTTTAAAGTGCCCGACGTCTCTCTGTTTAAATTGCCCGAGGTCTCTCTGTTTAAAATGCCCGAGTTTCTCTGTTTAAAGTGCCCGAGGTCTCTCTGTTTAAACTGCCCGAGGTCTCTCTGTTTAAAATGCCAGAGGTCTATCTGTTTAAAATGTCCCAGGTCTCTCTGTTTAAACTGCTCGAGTATCTCTGTTTAAACTGCCCGAGGTCTATCTGTTTAAAATGCCAGAGGAATATCTGTTTAAAATGTCCCAGGTCTCTCTGTTTAAAGTGCCCGAGTCTCTCTGTTTAAACTGCCCGAGGTCTATCTGTTTAAACTGCCCGAGTCTCTCTGTTTAAACTGCCCGATGTCTATCTGTTTAAAATGCCCGAGTTCTCTCTGTTTAAACTGCCCTAGGTCTCTCTGTTGAAAATGCCCCAGGTCTCTCTGTTTAATCTGCCCGAGTCTCTATGTTTAAAATGCCCGAGTCTCTCTATTTAAAATGCCAGAGGTCTCTCTGTTTAACATGCCCGAGGTCTCTCTGTTCAAATTGCCCGAGTCTCTCTGTTTAACCTGGCCGAGTCTCTCTGTGTAAAGTGCACGAGGTCTCTCCGTTTAAAGTGCCAGAGGTCTATCTGTTTAAAATGCCCGAGTCTCTCTGTTTAAAATGCCCCAGGTCTCTCTGTTTAAGGTGCCCGAGCCTCTCTGTTTAAACTGACCGATTCACTCTGTTTAAAATGCCCGAGTCTCTCTGTTTAAACTGCCCGAGATCTCTCTGTTTAAAATGCCCGAGTTTCTCTGTTTAAACTGCCCCCGGTCTCTCCGTTTAAAAGGTCCCAGGTCTCTCCGTTTAAAAAGCCCGAGTCTCTCTGTTTAAACTGCCCGAGGTCTATCTGTTTAAAATGCCCGAGTATCTCTGTTTAAACTGCCCGAGTCTCTATGTTTAAAATGCCCGAGTCTCTCTGTTTAAAATGTCCCAGGTCTCTTTGTTTGAAGTGCCAGAGGTCTCTCTGTTTAAAATGCCCGAGTTTCTCTGTTTAAAGTGCCCGAGGTCTCTCTGTTTAAAATGTCCCAGGTCTCTCTGTTTAAACTGCTCGAGTATTTCTGTTTGAACTGCCCGAGGTCTCTCTCTGTTTAAAATGCCCGAGTCACTCTGTTTAAACTGCCCGAGTCTCTATGTTTAAAATGCCTGAGTGTCTCTGTTTAAAATGTCCCAGGTCTCTTTGTTTAAAGTGCCCGAGGTCTCTCTGTTTAAAATGCCCGAGTTTCTCTGTTTAAAGTGCCCGAGGTCTATCTGTTTAAAATGCCAGAGGAATATCTGTTTAAAATGTCGCAGGTCTCTCTGTTTAAAGTGCCCGAGTCTCTCTGTTTAAAATGTCCAAGGTCTCTTTGTTTGAAGTGCCCGAGGTCTCTCTGTTTAAAATGTCCCAGCTCTCTCTGTTTAAACTGCCCGAGTTCTCTCTGTTTAACCTGCCCTAGGTCTCTCTGTTGAAAATGCCCCAGGACTCTCTGTTTAAACTGCCCGAGTCTCTATGTTTAAAATGACCGAGTCTCTCTATTTAAAATGCCAGAGGTCTCTCTGTTTAAAATGCCCGAGGTCTCTCGGTTCAAACTGCCCGATTCTCTCTGTTTAACGTGGCCGAGTCTCTCTGTTTAAAGTGCCCGAGGTCTCTCCGTTTAAAGTGCCAGAGGTCTCTCTGCTTAAAATGCCCGAGTCTCTCTGTTTAAAATGCCCGAGTCTCTCTGTTTAAACTGCCCGAGTCTCTATGTTTAAAATGCCCGAGTCTCTCTGTTTAAAATGTCCCAGGTCTCTTTGTTTAAAGTGCCCGAGGTCTCTCTGTTTAAAATGCCCGAGTTTCTCTGTTTAAAGTGCCCGAGGTCTCTCTGTTTAAACTGCCCGACGTCTCTCTGTTTAAATTGCCCGAGGTCTCTCTGTTTAAAATGCCCGAGTTTCTCTGTTTAAAGTGCCCGAGTTCTCTCTGTTAATACTGCCCGAGGTCTCTCTGTTTAAAATGCCCGAGTTTCTCTGTTTAAACTGCCCCAGGTCTCTCCGTTTAAAAGGTCCCAGGTCTCTCCGTTTAAACTGCCCAAGTCCCTCTGTTTAAACTGCCCGAGGTCTATCTGTTTAAAATGCCCGAGTCTCTCTGTTTAAACTGCCCGAGTCTCTATGTTTAAAATGCCCGAGTTTCTCTGTTTAAAGTGCCCGAGGTCTCTCTGTTTAAAATGTCCCAGGTCTCTCTGTTTAAACTGCTCGAGTATTTCTTTTTAAACTGCCCGAGTCTCTATGTTTAAAATGCCTGAGTCTCTCTGTTTAAAATGTCCCAGGTCTCTTTGTTTAAAGTGCCCGAGGTCTCTCTGTTTAAACTGCCCGACGTCTCTCTGTTTAAATTGCCCGAGGTCTCTCTGTTTTAAATGCCCGAGTTTCTCTGTTTAAAGTGCCCGAGGTCTCTCTGTTTAAACTGCCCGAGGTCTCTCTGTTTAAAATGCCAGAGGTCTATCTGTTTAAAATGTCCCAGGTCTCTCTGTTTAAACTGCTCGAGTATCTCTGTTTAAACTGCCCGAGGTCTATCTGTTTAAAATGCCAGAGGAATATCTGTTTAAAATGTCCCAGGTCTCTCTGTTTAAAGTGCCCGAGTCTCTCTGTTTAAACTGCCCGAGGTCTATCTGTTTAAACTGCCCGAGTCTCTCTGTTTAAACTGCCCGATGTCTATCTGTTTAAAATGCCCGAGTTCTCTCTGTTTAAACTGCCCTAGGTCTCTCTGTTTAAAATGCCCGAGTCTCTATGTTTAAAATGCCCGAGCTCTCTATTTAAAATGCCAGAGGTCTCTCTGTTTAACATGCCCGAGGTCTCTCTGTTCAAACTGCCCGAGTCTCTCTGTTTAACCTGGCCGAGTCTCTCTGTGTAAAGTGCACGAGGTCTCTCCGTTTAAAGTGCCAGAGGTCTCTCTGCTTAAAATGCCCGAGTCTCTCTGTTTAAAATGCCCCAGGTCTCTCTGTTTAAGGTGCCCGAGCCTCTCTGTTTAAACTGACCGATTCACTCTGTTTAAAATGCCCGAGTCTCTCTGTTTAAACTGCCCGAGTTTCTCTGTTTAAACTGCCCCCGGTCTCTCCGTTTAAAAGGTCCCAGGTCTCTCCGTTTAAACTGCCCGAGTCTCTCTGTTTAAACTGCCCGAGGTCTATCTGTTTAAAATGCCCGAGTATCTCTGTTTAAACTGCCCGAGTCTCTATGTTTAAAATGCCCGAGTCTCTCTGTTTAAAATGTCCCAGATCTCTTTGTTTGAAGTGCCAGAGGTCTCTCTGTTTAAAATGCCCGAGTTTCTCTGTTTAAAGTGCCCGAGGTCTCTCTGTTTAAAATGCCAGAGGAATATCTGTTTAAAATGTCCCAGGTCTCTTTGTTTAAAGTACCCGAGTCTCTCTGTTTAAAATGTCCAAGGTCTCTTTGTTTGAAGTGCCCGAGGTCTCTCTGTTTAAAATGTCCCAGCTCTCTCTGTTTAAACTGCCCGAGTTCTCTCTGTTTAAACTGCCCTAGGTCTCTCTGTTGAAAATGCCCCAGGACTCTCTGTTTAAACTGCCCGAGTTCTATGTTTAAAATGACCGAGTCTCTCTATTTAAAATGCCAGAGGTCTCTCTGTTTAAAATGCCCGAGGTCTCTCGGTTCAAACTGCCCGAGTCTCTCTGTTTAACCTGGCCGAGTCTCTCTGTTTAAAGTGCCCGAGGTCTCTCCGTTTAAAGTGCCAGAGGTCTCTCTGCTTAAAATGCCCGAGTCTCTCTGTTTAAAATGCCCGAGTCTCTCTGTTTAAACTGCCCGAGTCTCTATGTTTAAAATGCCCGAGTTTCTCTGTTTAAAGTGCCCGAGGTCTCTCTGTTTAAAATGTCCCAGGTCTCTCTGTTTAAACTGCTCGAGTATTTCTGTTTAAACTGCCCGAGGTCTCTCTGTTTAAAGTGCCCGAGTCTCTCTGTTTAAACTGCCCGAGTTTCTCTGTTTAAATTGCCTGAGTCTCTCTGTTTAAACTGCCCGAGGTCTCTTTGTTTAAAGTGCCCGAGGTCTCTCTGTTTAAAATGCCCGAGTTTCTCTGTTTAAATTGCCCGAGGTCTCTCCGTTTAAAGTGCCAGAGGTCTCTCTGATTAAAATGCCCGAGTCTCTCTATTTAAAATGCCGCAGGTCTCTCTGTTTAAGGTGCCCGAGAATCTCTGTTTAAAGTGCCCGAGTCTCTCTGTTTAAAATGCCTCAGGTCTCTCTGTTTAAACTGCCCGATTCACTCTGTTTAAAATGCCCGAGTCTCTCTGTTTAAACTGCCCGAGGACTCTCTGTTTAAAATGCCCGAGTTTCTCTGTTTAAACTGACCAAGTACTCTCCGTTTAAAAGGTCCAAGGTCTCTCCGTTTAAACTGCCCGAGTCTCTCTGTTTAAACTGCCCGAGGTCTATCTGTTTAAAATGCCCGAGTCTCTCTGTTTAAACTGCCCGAGTCTCTATGTTTAAAATGCCCGAGTTTCTCTGTTTAAAGTGCCCGAGGTCTCTCTGTTTAAAATGTCCCAGGTCTCTCTGTTTAAACTGCTCGAGTATTTCTTTTTAAACTGCCCGAGTCTCTATGTTTAAAATGCCTGAGTCTCTCTGTTTAAAATGTCCCAGGTCTCTTTGCTTAAAGTGCCCGAGGTCTCTCTGTTTAAACTGCCCGACGTCTCTCTGTTTAAATTGCCCGAGGTCTCTCTGTTTTAAATGCCCGAGTTTCTCTGTTTAAAGTGCCCGAGGTCTCTCTGTTTAAACTGCCCGAGGTCTCTCTGTTTAAAATGCCAGAGGTCTATCTGTTTAAAATGTCCCAGGTCTCTCTGTTTAAACTGCTCGAGTATCTCTGTTTAAACTGCCCGAGGTCTATCTGTTTAAAATGCCAGAGGAATATCTGTTTAAAATGTCCCAGGTCTCTCTGTTTAAAGTGCCCGAGTCTCTCTGTTTAAACTGCCCGAGGTCTATCTGTTTAAACTGCCCGAGTCTCTCTGTTTAAACTGCCCGATGTCTATCTGTTTAAAATGCCCGAGTTCTCTCTGTTTAAACTGCCCTAGGTCTCTCTGTTTAAAATGCCCCAGGTCTCTCTGTTTAAACTGCCCGAGTCTCTATGTTTAAAATGCCCGAGCTCTCTATTTAAAATGCCAGAGGTCTCTCTGTTTAACATGCCCGAGGTCTCTCTGTTCAAACTGCCCGAGTCTCTCTGTTTAACCTGGCCGAGTCTCTCTGTGTAAAGTGCCAGAGGTCTCTCCGTTTAAAGTGCCAGAGGTCTCTCTGCTTAAAATGCCCGAGTCTCTCTGTTTAAAGTGCCCGAGTTCTCTCTGTTTAAACTGCACGACGTCTCTCTTTTTAAACTGCCCGAGGTCTCTCTGTTTAAAATGCCCGAGTTTCTCTGTTTGAAGTGCCCGAGGTCTCTCTGTTTAAACTGCCCGAGGTCTCTCTGTTTAAAATGCCATAGGTCTATCTGTTTAAAATGTCCCAGGTCTCTCTGTTTAAACTGCTCGAGTCTCTCTGTTTAAACTGCTCGAGGTCTATCTGTTTAAAATGCCCGAAGTCTCTCTGTTTAAACTGCCCGAGGTTCTCTCTGTTTAAACTGACCTAGGTCTCTCTGTTGAAAATGCCCCAGGTCTCTCTGTTTAAACTGCCCGAGTCTCTATGTTTAAAATGCCCGAGTCTCTCTATTTAAAATGCCAGAGGTCTCTCTGTTTAACATGCCCGAGGTCTCTCTGTTCAAACTGCCGAGTCTTTCTGTTTAACCTGGCCGAGTCTCTCTGTGTAAAGTGCACGAGGTCTCTCCGTTTAAAGTGCCAGAGGTCTCTCTGCTTAAAATGCCCGAGTCTCTCTGTTTAAAATGCCCCAGGTCTCTCTGTTTAAGGTGCCCGAGCCTCTCTGTTTAAACTGACCGATTCACTCTGTTTAAAATGCCCGAGTCTCTCTGTTTGAACTGCCCGAGATCTCTCTGTTTAAAATGCCCGAGTTTCTCTGTTTAAACTGCCCCCGGTCTCTCCGTTTAAAAGGTCCCAGGTCTCTCCGTTTAAACTAACCGAGTCTCTCTTTTTAAACTGCCCGAGGTCTATCTGTTTAAAATGCCCGAGTCTCTCTGTTCAAACTGCCCGAGTCTCTATGTTTAAAATGCCCGAGTTTCTCTGCTAAAGTGCCCGAGGTCTCTCTGTTTAAAATGTCCCAGGTCTCTCTGTTTAAACTGCTCGAGTATTTCTGTTTAAAATGCCCGAGTCTCTCTGTTTAAACTGCCCGAGTCTCTATGTTTAAAATGCCCGTGTCTCTCTGTTTAAAATGTCCCAGGTCTCTTTGTATAAAGTGCCCGAGGTCTCTCTGTTTAAAATGCCCGAGTTTCTCTGTTTAAAGTGCCCGAGGTCTCTCTGTTTAAACTGCCCGACGTCTCTCTGTTTAAATTGCCCGAGGTCTCTCTGTTTAAAATGCCCGAGTTTCTCTGTTTAAAGTGCCCGAGGTCTCTCTGTTAATACTGCCCGAGGTCTCTCTGTTTAAAATGCCCGAGTCTCTCTGTTTAAACTGCCCGAGTCTCTATGTTTAAAATGCCTGAGTCTCTCTGTTTAAAATGTCCCAGGTCTCTTTGTTTAAAGTGCCCGAGGTCTCTCTGTTTAAAATGCCCGAGTTTCTCTGTTTAAATTGCCCGAGGTCTCTCCGTTTAAAAGGTCCCAGGTCTCTCCGTTTAAACTGCCCGAGTCTCTCTGTTTAATCTGCCCGAGGTCTATCTGTTTAAAATGCCCGAGTCTCTCTGTTTAAACTGCCCGAGTCTCTATGCTTAAAATGCCTGAGTCTCTCTGTTTAAAATGTCCCAGGTCTCTTTGTTTAAAGTGCCCGAGGTCTCTCTGTTTAAAATGCCCGAGTTTCTATGTTTAAAGTGCCCGAGGTCTCTCTGTTTAAACTGCCCGACGTCTCTCTGTTTAAATTGCCCGAGGTCTTTCTGTTTAAAATGCCCGAGTTTCTCTGTTTAAACTGCCCGAGGACTATCTGTTTAAAATGCCCGAGGTCTGTCTGTTTAAACTGCCCGAGTTCTCTCTGTTTAAACTGCCCGAGTTCTCTCTGTTTAATCTGCCCTAGGTCTCTCTGTTGAAAATGCCCCATGTCTCTCTGTTTAAACTGCCCGAGTCTCTATGTTTAAAATGCCTGAGTCTCTCTGTTTAAAATGTCCCAGGTCTCTTTGTTTAAAGTGCCCGAGGTCTCTCTGTTTAAAGTGCCCGACGTCTCTCTGTTTAAATTGCCCGAGGTCTCTCTGTTTAAAATGCCCGAGTTTCTCTGTTTAAAGTGCCCGAGGTCTCTCTGTTTAAACTGCCCGAGGTCTCTCTGTTTAAAATGCCAGAGGTCTATCTGTTTAAAATGTCCCAGGTCTCTCTGTTTAAACTGCTCGAGTATCTCTGTTTAAACTGCCCGAGGTCTATCTGTTTAAAATGCCAGAGGAATATCTGTTTAAAATGTCCCAGGTCTCTCTGTTTAAAGTGCCCGAGTCTCTCTGTTTAAACTGCCCGAGGTCTATCTGTTTAAACTGCCCGAGTCTCTCTGTTTAAACTGCCCGATGTCTATCTGTTTAAAATGCCCGAGTTCTCTCTGTTTAAACTGCCCTAGGTCTCTCTGTTGAAAATGCCCCAGGTCTCTCTGTTTAATCTGCCCGAGTCTCTATGTTTAAAATGCCCGAGTCTCTCTATTTAAAATGCCAGAGGTCTCTCTGTTTAACATGCCCGAGGTCTCTCTGTTCAAATTGCCCGAGTCTCTCTGTTTAACCTGGCCGAGTCTCTCTGTGTAAAGTGCACGAGGTCTCTCCGTTTAAAGTGCCAGAGGTCTATCTGTTTAAAATGCCCGAGTCTCTCTGTTTAAAATGCCCCAGGTCTCTCTGTTTAAGGTGCCCGAGCCTCTCTGTTTAAACTGACCGATTCACTCTGTTTAAAATGCCCGAGTCTCTCTGTTTAAACTGCCCGAGATCTCTCTGTTTAAAATGCCCGAGTTTCTCTGTTTAAACTGCCCCCGGTCTCTCCGTTTAAAAGGTCCCAGGTCTCTCCGTTTAAAAAGCCCGAGTCTCTCTGTTTAAACTGCCCGAGGTCTATCTGTTTAAAATGCCCGAGTATCTCTGTTTAAACTGCCCGAGTCTCTATGTTTAAAATGCCCGAGTCTCTCTGTTTAAAATGTCCCAGGTCTCTTTGTTTGAAGTGCCAGAGGTCTCTCTGTTTAAAATGCCCGAGTTTCTCTGTTTAAAGTGCCCGAGGTCTCTCTGTTTAAAATGTCCCAGGTCTCTCTGTTTAAACTGCTCGAGTATTTCTGTTTGAACTGCCCGAGGTCTCTCTCTGTTTAAAATGCCCGAGTCACTCTGTTTAAACTGCCCGAGTCTCTATGTTTAAAATGCCTGAGTGTCTCTGTTTAAAATGTCCCAGGTCTCTTTGTTTAAAGTGCCCGAGGTCTCTCTGTTTAAAATGCCCGAGTTTCTCTGTTTAAAGTGCCCGAGGTCTATCTGTTTAAAATGCCAGAGGAATATCTGTTTAAAATGTCGCAGGTCTCTCTGTTTAAAGTGCCCGAGTCTCTCTGTTTAAAATGTCCAAGGTCTCTTTGTTTGAAGTGCCCGAGGTCTCTCTGTTTAAAATGTCCCAGCTCTCTCTGTTTAAACTGCCCGAGTTCTCTCTGTTTAACCTGCCCTAGGTCTCTCTGTTGAAAATGCCCCAGGACTCTCTGTTTAAACTGCCCGAGTCTCTATGTTTAAAATGACCGAGTCTCTCTATTTAAAATGCCAGAGGTCTCTCTGTTTAAAATGCCCGAGGTCTCTCGGTTCAAACTGCCCGATTCTCTCTGTTTAACGTGGCCGAGTCTCTCTGTTTAAAGTGCCCGAGGTCTCTCCGTTTAAAGTGCCAGAGGTCTCTCTGCTTAAAATGCCCGAGTCTCTCTGTTTAAAATGCCCGAGTCTCTCTGTTTAAACTGCCCGAGTCTCTATGTTTAAAATGCCCGAGTCTCTCTGTTTAAAATGTCCCAGGTCTCTTTGTTTAAAGTGCCCGAGGTCTCTCTGTTTAAAATGCCCGAGTTTCTCTGTTTAAAGTGCCCGAGGTCTCTCTGTTTAAACTGCCCGACGTCTCTCTGTTTAAATTGCCCGAGGTCTCTCTGTTTAAAATGCCCGAGTTTCTCTGTTTAAAGTGCCCGAGTTCTCTCTGTTAATACTGCCCGAGGTCTCTCTGTTTAAAATGCCCGAGTTTCTCTGTTTAAACTGCCCCAGGTCTCTCCGTTTAAAAGGTCCCAGGTCTCTCCGTTTAAACTGCCCAAGTCCCTCTGTTTAAACTGCCCGAGGTCTATCTGTTTAAAATGCCCGAGTCTCTCTGTTTAAACTGCCCGAGTCTCTATGTTTAAAATGCCCGAGTTTCTCTGTTTAAAGTGCCCGAGGTCTCTCTGTTTAAAATGTCCCAGGTCTCTCTGTTTAAACTGCTCGAGTATTTCTTTTTAAACTGCCCGAGTCTCTATGTTTAAAATGCCTGAGTCTCTCTGTTTAAAATGTCCCAGGTCTCTTTGTTTAAAGTGCCCGAGGTCTCTCTGTTTAAACTGCCCGACGTCTCTCTGTTTAAATTGCCCGAGGTCTCTCTGTTTTAAATGCCCGAGTTTCTCTGTTTAAAGTGCCCGAGGTCTCTCTGTTTAAACTGCCCGAGGTCTCTCTGTTTAAAATGCCAGAGGTCTATCTGTTTAAAATGTCCCAGGTCTCTCTGTTTAAACTGCTCGAGTATCTCTGTTTAAACTGCCCGAGGTCTATCTGTTTAAAATGCCAGAGGAATATCTGTTTAAAATGTCCCAGGTCTCTCTGTTTAAAGTGCCCGAGTCTCTCTGTTTAAACTGCCCGAGGTCTATCTGTTTAAACTGCCCGAGTCTCTCTGTTTAAACTGCCCGATGTCTATCTGTTTAAAATGCCCGAGTTCTCTCTGTTTAAACTGCCCTAGGTCTCTCTGTTCAAAATGCCCCAGGTCTCTCTGTTTAAACTGCCCGAGTCTCTATGTTTAAAATGCCCGAGCTCTCTATTTAAAATGCCAGAGGTCTCTCTGTTTAACATGCCCGAGGTCTCTCTGTTCAAACTGCCCGAGTCTCTCTGTTTAACCTGGCCGAGTCTCTCTGTGTAAAGTGCCAGAGGTCTCTCCGTTTAAAGTGCCAGAGGTCTCTCTGCTTAAAATGCCCGAGTCTCTCTGTTTAAAATGCCCCAGGTCTCTCTGTTTAAGGTGCCCGAGCCTCTCTGTTTAAACTGACCGATTCACTCTGTTTAAAATGCCCGAGTCTCTCTGTTTAAACTGCCCGAGTTTCTCTGTTTAAACTGCCCCCGGTCTCTCCGTTTAAAAGGTCCCAGGTCTCTCCGTTTAAACTGCCCGAGTCTCTCTGTTTAAACTGCCCGAGGTCTATCTGTTTAAAATGCCCGAGTATCTCTGTTTAAACTGCCCGAGTCTCTATGTTTAAAATGCCCGAGTCTCTCTGTTTAAAATGTCCCAGATCTCTTTGTTTGAAGTGCCAGAGGTCTCTCTGTTTAAAATGCCCGAGTTTCTCTGTTTAAAGTGCCCGAGGTCTCTCTGTTTAAAATGCCAGAGGAATATCTGTTTAAAATGTCGCAGGTCTCTTTGTTTAAAGTACCCGAGTCTCTCTGTTTAAAATGTCCAAGGTCTCTTTGTTTGAAGTGCCCGAGGTCTCTCTGTTTAAAATGTCCCAGCTCTCTCTGTTTAAACTGCCCGAGTTCTCTCTGTTTAAACTGCCCTAGGTCTCTCTGTTGAAAATGCCCCAGGACTCTCTGTTTAAACTGCCCGAGTTCTATGTTTAAAATGACCGAGTCTCTCTATTTAAAATGCCAGAGGTCTCTCTGTTTAAAATGCCCGAGGTCTCTCGGTTCAAACTGCCCGAGTCTCTCTGTTTAACCTGGCCGAGTCTCTCTGTTTAAAGTGCCCGAGGTCTCTCCGTTTAAAGTGCCAGAGGTCTCTCTGCTTAAAATGCCCGAGTCTCTCTGTTTAAAATGCCCGAGTCTCTCTGTTTAAACTGCCCGAGTCTCTATGTTTAAAATGCCCGAGTTTCTCTGTTTAAAGTGCCCGAGGTCTCTCTGTTTAAAATGTCCCAGGTCTCTCTGTTTAAACTGCTCGAGTATTTCTGTTTAAACTGCCCGAGGTCTCTCTGTTTAAAATGCCCGAGTCTCTCTGTTTAAACTGCCCGAGTCTCTATGTTTAAAATGCCTGAGTCTCTCTGTTTAAAATGTCCCAGGTCTCTTTGTTTAAAGTGCCCGAGGTCTCTCTGTTTAAAATGCCCGAGTTTCTCTGTTTAAATTGCCCGAGGTCTCTCCGTTTAAAGTGCCAGAGGTCTCTCTGATTAAAATGCGCGAGTCTCTCTATTTAAAATGCCGCAGGTCTCTCTGTTTAAGGTGCCCGAGAATCTCTGTTTAAAGTGCCCGAGTCTCTCTGTTTAAAATGCCTCAGGTCTCTCTGTTTAAACTGCCCGATTCACTCTGTTTAAAATGCCCGAGTCTCTCTGTTTAAACTGCCCGAGGACTCTCTGTTTAAAATGCCCGAGTTTCTCTGTTTAAACTGACCAAGTACTCTCCGTTTAAAAGGTCCAAGGTCTCTCCGTTTAAACTGCCCGAGTCTCTCTGTTTAAACTGCCCGAGGTCTATCTGTTTAAAATGCCCGAGTCTCTCTGTTTAAACTGCCCGAGTCTCTATGTTTAAAATGCCCGAGTTTCTCTGTTTAAAGTGCCCGAGGTCTCTCTGTTTAAAATGTCCCAGGTCTCTCTGTTTAAACTGCTCGAGTATTTCTTTTTAAACTGCCCGAGTCTCTATGTTTAAAATGCCTGAGTCTCTCTGTTTAAAATGTCCCAGGTCTCTTTGCTTAAAGTGCCCGAGGTCTCTCTGTTTAAACTGCCCGACGTCTCTCTGTTTAAATTGCCCGAGGTCTCTCTGTTTTAAATGCCCGAGTTTCTCTGTTTAAAGTGCCCGAGGTCTCTCTGTTTAAACTGCCCGAGGTCTCTCTGTTTAAAATGCCAGAGGTCTATCTGTTTAAAATGTCCCAGGTCTCTCTGTTTAAACTGCTCGAGTATCTCTGTTTAAACTGCCCGAGGTCTATCTGTTTAAAATGCCAGAGGAATATCTGTTTAAAATGTCCCAGGTCTCTCTGTTTAAAGTGCCCGAGTCTCTCTGTTTAAACTGCCCGAGGTCTATCTGTTTAAACTGCCCGAGTCTCTCTGTTTAAACTGCCCGATGTCTATCTGTTTAAAATGCCCGAGTTCTCTCTGTTTAAACTGCCCTAGGTCTCTCTGTTTAAAATGCCCCAGGTCTCTCTGTTTAAACTGCCCGAGTCTCTATGTTTAAAATGCCCGAGCTCTCTATTTAAAATGCCAGAGGTCTCTCTGTTTAACATGCCCGAGGTCTCTCTGTTCAAACTGCCCGAGTCTCTCTGTTTAACCTGGCCGAGTCTCTCTGTGTAAAGTGCCAGAGGTCTCTCCGTTTAAAGTGCCAGAGGTCTCTCTGCTTAAAATGCCCGAGTCTCTCTGTTTAAAATGCCCCAGGTCTCTCTGTTTAAGGTGCCCGAGCCTCTCTGTTTAAACTGACCGATTCACTCTGTTTAAAATGCCCGAGTCTCTCTGTTTAAACTGCCCGAGTTTCTCTGTTTAAACTGCCCCCGGTCTCTCCGTTTAAAAGGTCCCAGGTCTCTCCGTTTAAACTGCCCGAGTCTCTCTGTTTAAACTGCCCGAGGTCTATCTGTTTAAAATGCCCGAGTATCTCTGTTTAAACTGCCCGAGTCTCTATGTTTAAAATGCCCGAGTCTCTCTGTTTAAAATGTCCCAGATCTCTTTGTTTGAAGTGCCAGAGGTCTCTCTGTTTAAAATGCCCGAGTTTCTCTGTTTAAAGTGCCCGAGGTCTCTCTGTTTAAAATGCCAGAGGAATATCTGTTTAAAATGTCCCAGGTCTCTCTGTTTAAAGTACCCGAGTCTCTCTGTTTAAAATGTCCAAGGTCTCTTTGTTTGAAGTGCCCGAGGTCTCTCTGTTTAAAATGTCCCAGCTCTCTCTGTTTAAACTGCCCGAGTTCTCTCTGTTTAAACTGCCCTAGGTCTCTCTGTTGAAAATGCCCCAGGACTCTCTGTTTAAACTGCCCGAGTTCTATGTTTAAAATGACCGAGTCTCTCTATTTAAAATGCCAGAGGTCTCTCTGTTTAAAATGCCCGAGGTCTCTCGGTTCAAACTGCCCGAGTCTCTCTGTTTAACCTGGCCGAGTCTCTCTGTTTAAAGTGCCCGAGGTCTCTCCGTTTAAAGTGCCAGAGGTCTCTCTGCTTAAAATGCCCGAGTCTCTCTGTTTAAAATGCCCGAGTCTCTCTGTTTAAACTGCCCGAGTCTCTATATTTAAAATGCCCGAGTTTCTCTGTTTAAAGTGCCCGAGGTCTCTCTGTTTAAAATGTCCCAGGTCTCTCTGTTTAAACTGCTCGAGTATTTCTGTTTAAACTGCCCGAGGTCTCTCTGTTTAAAATGCCCGAGTCTCTCTGTTTAAACTGCCCGAGTCTCTATGTTTAAAATGCCTGAGTCTCTCTGTTTAAAATGTCCCAGGTCTCTTTGTTTAAAGTGCCCGAGGTCTCTCTGTTTAAAATGCCCGAGTTTCTCTGTTTAAATTGCCCGAGGTCTCTCCGTTTAAAGTGCCAGAGGTCTCTCTGATTAAAATGCCCGAGTCTCTCTATTTAAAATGCCGCAGGTCTCTCTGTTTAAGGTGCCCGAGAATCTCTGTTTAAAGTGCCCGAGTCTCTCTGTTTAAAATGCCTCAGGTCTCTCTGTTTAAACTGCCCGATTCACTCTGTTTAAAATGCCCGAGTCTCTCTGTTTAAACTGCCCGAGGACTCTCTGTTTAAAATGCCCGAGTTTCTCTGTTTAAACTGACCAAGTACTCTCCGTTTAAAAGGTCCAAGGTCTCTCCGTTTAAACTGCCCGAGTCTCTCTGTTTAAACTGCCCGAGGTCTATCTGTTTAAAATGCCCGAGTCTCTCTGTTTAAACTGCCCGAGTCTCTATGTTTAAAATGCCCGAGTCTCTCTGTTTAAAAAGTCCCAGGTCTCTTTGTTTAAAGTGCCCGAGGTCTCTCTGTTTAAAATGCCCGAGTTTCTCTGTTTAAAGTGCCCGAGGTCTCTCTGTTTAAAAAGTCCCAGGTCTCTCTGTTTGAACTGCTCGAGTATTTCTGTTTAAACTGCCCGAGGTCTCTCTGTTTAAAATGCCCGAGTCTCTCTGTTTAAACTGCCCGAGTCTCTATGCTTAAAATGCCTGAGTCTCTCTGTTTAAAATGTCCCAGGTCTCTTTGTTTAAAGAGCCCGAGGTCTCTCTGTTTAAAATGCCCGAGTTTCTCTGTTTAAATTGCCCGAGGTCTCTCTGTTTAAAATGCCCGAGTTTCTCTGTTTAAACTGCCCGAGGACTATCTGTTTAAAATGCCCGAGGTCTGTCTGTTTAAACTGCCCGAGTTCTCTCTGTTTAAACTGCCCGAGTTCTCTCTGTTTAATCTGCCCTAGGTCTCTCTGTTGAAAATGCCCCATGTCTCTCTGTTTAAACTGCCCGAGTCTCTATGTTTAAAATGCCTGAGTCTCTCTGTTTAAAATGTCCCAGGTCTCTTTGTTTAAAGTGCCCGAGGTCTCTCTGTTTAAACTGCCCGACGTCTCTCTGTTTAAATTGCCCGAGGTCTCTCTGTTTAAAATGCCCGAGTTTCTCTGTTTAAAGTGCCCGAGGTCTCTCTGTTTAAACTGCCCGAGGTCTCTCTGTTTAAAATGCCAGAGGTCTATCTGTTTAAAATGTCCCAGGTCTCTCTGTTTAAACTGCTGGAGTATCTCTGTTTAAACTGCCCGAGGTCTATCTGTTTAAAATGCCAGAGGAATATCTGTTTAAAATGTCCCAGGTCTCTCTGTTTAAAGTGCCCGAGTCTCTCTGTTTAAACTGCCCGAGGTCTATCTGTTTAAACTGCCCGAGTCTCTCTGTTTAAACTGCCCGATGTCTATCTGTTTAAAATGCCCGAGTTCTCTCTGTTTAAACTGCCCTAGGTCTCTCTGTTGAAAATGCCCCAGGTCTCTCTGTTTAAACTGCCCGAGTCTCTATGTTTAAAATGCCAGAGTCTCTCTATTTAAAATGCCAGAGGTCTCTCTGTTTTAAATGCCCGAGGTCTCTCTGTTCAAACTGCCCGAGTCTCTCTGTTTAACCTGGCCGAGTCTCTCTGTGTAAAGTGCACGAGGTCTCTCCGTTTAAAGTGCCAGAGGTCTCTCTGCTTAAAATGCCCGAGTCTGTCTGTTTAAAATGCCCCAGGTCTCTCTGTTTAAGGTGCCCGAGCCTCTCTGTTTAAACTGACCGATTCACTCTGTTTAAAATGCCCGAGTCTCTCTGTTTAAACTGCCCGAGATCTCTCTGTTTAAAATGCCGAAGTTTCTCTGTTTAAACTGCCCCCGGTCTCTCCGTTTAAAAGGTCCCAGGTCTCTCCGTTTAAACTGCCCGAGTCTCTCTGTTTAAACTGCCCGAGGTCTATCTGTTTAAAATGCCCTAGTATCTCTGATTAAACTGCCCGAGTCTCTATGTTTAAAATGCCCGAGTCTCTCTGTTTAAAATGTCCCAGGTCTCTTTGTTTGAAGTGCCAGAGGTCTCTCTGTTTAAAATGCCCGAGTTTCTCTGTTTAAAGTGCCCGAGGTCTCTCTGTTTAAAATGTCCCAGGTCTCTCTGTTTAAACTGCTCGAGTATTTCTGTTTGAACTGCCCGAGGTCTCTCTGTTTAAAATGCCCGAGTCTCTCTGTTTAAACTGCCCGAGTCTCTATGTTTAAAATGCCTGAGTCTCTCTGTTTAAAATGTCCCAGGTCTCTTTGTTTAAAGTGCCCGAGGACTCTCTGTTTAAAATGCCCGAGTTTCTCTGTTTAAAGTGCCCGAGGTCTCTCTGTTTAACCTGCCCGACGTCTCTCTGTTTAACTTGCCCGATGTCTCTCTGTTTAAAATGCCCGAGTTGCTCTGTTTAAACTGCCCGAGGTCTCTCTGTTTAAAAAGCCAGAGGTCTATCTGTTTAAAATGTCCCAGGTCTCTCTGTTTAAACTGCTCCAGTATCTCCGTTTAAACTGCCCGAGGTCTATCTGTTTAAAATGCCAGAGGAATATCTGTTAAAATGTCCCAGGTCTCTCTGTTTAAAGTGCCCGAGTCTCTCTGTTTAAAATGTCCCAGGTCTCTTTGTTTGAAGTGCCCGAGGTCTCTCTGTTTAAAATGCCCGAGTTTCTCTGTTTAAAGTGCCCGAGGTCTATCTGTTTAAAAAGGCCCAGGTCTCTCTGTTTAAACTGCCCGAGTATTTCTGTTTGAACTGCCCGAGTCTCTATGTTTAAAATGCCCGAGTCTCTCTGTTTAAACTGCCCGAGTCTCTATGTTTAAAATGCCTGAGTCTCTCTGTTTAAAATGTCCCAGGTCTCTTTGTTTAAAGTGCCCGAGGTCTCTCTGTTTAAAATGCCCGAGTTTCTCTGTTTAAAGTGCCCGAGGTCTCTCTGTTTAAACTGCCCGACGTCTCTCTGTTTAAATTGCCCGAGGTCTCTCTGTTTAAAATGCCCGAGTTTCTCAGTTTAAAGTGCCCGAGGTCTCTCTGTTTAAACTGCCCGAGGTCTCTCTGTTTAAAATGCCAGAGGTCTATCTGTTTAAAATGTCCCAGGTCTCTCTGTTTAAACTGCTCGAGTATCTCTGTTTAAATTGCCCGAGGTCTATCTGTTTAAAATGCCAGAGGAATATCTGTTTAAAAAGTCCCAGGTCTCTCTGTTTAAAGTGCCCGAGTCTCTATGTTTAAACTGCCCGAGGTCTATCTGTTTAAACTGCTCGAGTATCTCTGTTTAAACTGCCCGAGGTATATCTGTTTAAAATGCCTGAGGAATATCTGTTTAAAATGTCCCAGGTCTCTCTGTTTAAAGTGCCCGAGTCTCTCTGTTTAAACTGCCCGAGGTCTATCTGTTTAAACTGCCCGAGTCTCTCTGTTTCAACTGCCCGAGGTCTATCTGTTTAAAATGCCTGAGGTCTCTTGTTTAAACTGCCCGAGTTCTCTCTGTTTAAACTGCCCGAGTTCTCTCTGTTTAAACTGCCCTAGTTCTCTCTGTTGAACATGCCCCAGGACTCTCTGTTTAAACTGCCCGAGTCTCTATGTTTAAAATGACCGAGTCCATCTATTTAAAATGCCAGAGGTCTCTCTGTTTAAAATGCCCGAGGTCTCTCGGTTCAAACTGCCCGAGTCTCTCTGTTTAACCTGGCCGAGTCTCTCTGTTTAAAGTGCCCGAGGTCTCTCCGTTTAAAGTGCCAGAGGTCTCTCTGCTTAAAATGCCCGAGTCTCTCTGTTTAAAATGCCCCAGGTCTCTCTGTTTAAGGTGCCCGAGTCTCTCTGTTTAAAGTGCCCGATTCACTCTGTTTAAAATGCCCGAGTCTCTCTGTTTAAACTGCCCGAGGTCTCTCTGTTTAAAATGCCCGAGTTTCTCTGTTTAAACTGCCCCAGGTCTCTCTGTTTAAGGTGCCCGAGCCTCTCTGTTTAAACTGACCGATTCACTCTGTTTAAAATGCCCGAGTCTCTCTGTTTAAACTGCCCGAGTTTCTCTGTTTAAACTGCCCCCGGTCTCTCCGTTTAAAAGGTCCCAGGTCTCTCCGTTTAAACTGCCCGAGTCTCTCTGTTTAAACTGCCCGAGGTCTATCTGTTTAAAATGCCCGAGTATCTCTGTTTAAACTGCCCGAGTCTCTATGTTTAAAATGCCCGAGTCTCTCTGTTTAAAATGTCCCAGATCTCTTTGTTTGAAGTGCCAGAGGTCTCTCTGTTTAAAATGCCCGAGTTTCTCTGTTTAAAGTGCCCGAGGTCTCTCTGTTTAAAATGTCCCAGGTCTCTCTGTTTAAACTGCTCGAGTATTTCTGTTTGAACTGCCCGAGGTCTCTCTGTTTAAAATGCCCGAGTCACTCTGTTTAAACTGCCCGAGTCTCTATGTTTAAAATGCCTGAGTCTCTCTGTTTAAAATGTCCCAGGTCTCTTTGTTTAAAGTGCCCGAGGTCTCTCTGTTTAAAATGCCCGAGTTTCTCTGTTTAAAGTCCCCGAGGTCTATCTGTTTAAAATGCCAGAGGAATATCTGTTTAAAATGTCCCAGGTCTCTCTGTTTAAAGTACCCGAGTCTCTCTGTTTAAAATGTCCAAGGTCTCTTTGTTTGAAGTGCCCGAGGTCTCTCTGTTTAAAATGTCCCAGCTCTCTCTGTTTAAACTGCCCGAGTTCTCTCTGTTTAAACTGCCCTAGGTCTCTCTGTTGAAAATGCCCCAGGACTCTCTGTTTAAACTGCCCGAGTCTCTATGTTTAAAATGACCGAGTCTCTCTATTTAAAATGCCAGAGGTCTCTCTGTTTAAAATGCCCGAGGTCTCTCGGTTCAAACTGCCCGAGTCTCTCTGTTTAACCTGGCCGAGTCTCTCTGTTTAAAGTGCCCGAGGTCTCTCCGTTTAAAGTGCCAGAGGTCTCTCTGCTTAAAATGCCCGAGTCTCTCTGTTTAAAATGCCCGAGTCTCTCTGTTTAAACTGCCCGAGTCTCTATGTTTAAAATGCCCAAGTTTCTCTGTTTAAAGTGCCCGAGGTCTGTCTGTTTAAAATGACCCAGGTCTCTCTGTTTAAACTGCTCGAGTATTTCTTTTTAAACTGCCCGAGGTCTCTCTGTTTAAAATGCCCGAGTTCTCTCTGTTTAAACTGCCCTAGGTCTCTCTGTTGAAAATGCCCCAGGACTCTCTGTTTAAACTGCCCGAGTCTCTATGTTTAAAATGACCGAGTCTCTCTATTTAAAATGCCAGAGGTCTCTCTGTTTAAAATGCCCGAGGTCTCTCGGTTCAAACTGCCCGAGTCTCTCTGTTTAACCTGGCCGAGTCTCTCTGTTTAAAGTGCCCGAGGTCTCTCCGTTTAAAGTGCCAGAGGTCTCTCTGCTTAAAATGCCCGAGTCTCTCTGTTTAAAATGCCCGAGTCTCTCTGTTTAAACTGCCCGAGTCTCTATGTTTAAAATGCCCGAGTTTCTCTGTTTAAAGTGCCCGAGGTCTCTCTGTTTAAAATGTCCCAGGTCTCTCTGTTTAAACTGCTCGAGTATTTCTGTTTAAACTGCCCGAGGTCTCTCTGTTTAAAATGCCCGAGTCTCTCTGTTTAAACTGCCCGAGTCTCTATGTTTAAAATGCCTGAGTCTCTCTGTTTAAAATGTCCCAGGTCTCTTTGTTTAAAGTGCCCGAGGTCTCTCTGTTTAAAATGCCCGAGTTTCTCTGTTTAAATTGCCCGAGGTCTCTGCGTTTAAAGTGCCAGAGGTCTCTCTGATTAAAATGCCCGAGTCTCTCTATTTAAAATGCCGCAGGTCTCTCTGTTTAAGGTGCCCGAGAATCTCTGTTTAAAGTGCCCGAGTCTCTCTGTTTAAAATGCCTCAGGTCTCTCTGTTTAAACTGCCCGATTCACTCTGTTTAAAATGCCCGAGTCTCTCTGTTTAAACTGCCCGAGGACTCTCTGTTTAAAATGCCCGAGTTTCTCTGTTTAAACTGACCAAGTACTCTCCGTTTAAAAGGTCCAAGGTCTCTCCGTTTAAACTGCCCGAGTCTCTCTGTTTAAACTGCCCGAGGTCTATCTGTTTAAAATGCCCGAGTCTCTCTGTTTAAACTGCCCGAGTCTCTATGTTTAAAATGCCCGAGTCTCTCTGTTTAAAAAGTCCCAGGTCTCTTTGTTTAAAGTGCCCGAGGTCTCTCTGTTTAAAATGCCCGAGTTTCTCTGTTTAAAGTGCCCGAGGTCTCTCTGTTTAAAATGTCCCAGGTCTCTCTGTTTAAACTGCTCGAGTATTTCTGTTTAAACTGCCCGAGGTCTCTCTGTTTAAAATGCCCGAGTCTCTCTGTTTAAACTGCCCGAGTCTCTATGCTTAAAATGCCTGAGTCTCTCTGTTTAAAATGTCCCAGGTCTCTTTGTTTAAAGAGCCCGAGGTCTCTCTGTTTAAAATGCCCGAGTTTCTCTGTTTAAATTGCCCGAGGTCTCTCTGTTTAAAATGCCCGAGTTTCTCTGTTTAAACAGCCCGAGGACTATCTGTTTAAAATGCCCGAGGTCTGTCTGTTTAAACTGCCCGAGTTCTCTCTGTTTAAACTGCCCGAGTTCTCTCTGTTTAATCTGCCCTAGGTCTCTCTGTTGAAAATGCCCCATGTCTCTCTGTTTAAACTGCCCGAGTCTCTATGTTTAAAATGCCTGAGTCTCTCTGTTTAAAATGTCCCAGGTCTCTTTGTTTAAAGTGCCCGAGGTCTCTCTGTTTAAACTGCCCGACGTCTCTCAGTTTAAATTGCCCGAGGTCTCTCTGTTTAAAATGCCCGAGTTTCTCTGTTTAAAGTGCCCGAGGTCTCTCTGTTTAAACTGCCCGAGGTCTCTCTGTTTAAAATGCCAGAGGTCTATCTGTTTAAAATGTCCCAGGTCTCTCTGTTTAAACTGCTGGAGTATCTCTGTTTAAACTGCCCGAGGTCTATCTGTTTAAAATGCCAGAGGAATATCTGTTTAAAATGTCCCAGGTCTCTCTGTTTAAAGTGCCCGAGTCTCTCTGTTTAAACTGCCCGAGGTCTATCTGTTTAAACTGCCCGAGTCTCTCTGTTTAAACTGCCCGAGGTCTATCTGTTTAAAATGCCCGAGTTCTCTCTGTTTAAACTGCCCTAGGTCTCTCTGTTGAAAATGCCCCAGGTCTCTCTGTTTAAACTGCCCGAGTCTCTATGTTTAAAATGCCAGAGTCTCTCTATTTAAAATGCCAGAGGTCTCTCTGTTTTAAATGCCCGAGGTCTCTCTGTTCAAACTGCCCGAGTCTCTCTGTTTAACCTGGCCGAGTCTCTCTGTGTAAAGTGCACGAGGTCTCTCCGTTTAAAGTGCCAGAGGTCTCTCTGCTTAAAATGCCCGAGTCTGTCTGTTTAAAATGCCCCAGGTCTCTCTGTTTAAGGTGCCCGAGCCTCTCTGTTTAAACTGACCGATTCACTCTGTTTAAAATGCCCGAGTCTCTCTGTTTAAACTGCCCGAGATCTCTCTGTTTAAAATGCCGAAGATTCTCTGTTTAAACTGCCCCCGGTCTCTCCGTTTAAAAGGTCCCAGGTCTCTCCGTTTAAACTGCCCGAGTCTCTCTGTTTAAACTGCCCGAGGTCTATCTGTTTAAAATGCCCTAGTATCTCTGTTTAAACTGCCCGAGTCTCTATGTTTAAAATGCCCGAGTCTCTCTGTTTAAAATGTCCCAGGTCTCTTTGTTTGAAGTGCCAGAGGTCTCTCTGTTTAAAATGCCCGAGTTTCTCTGTTTAAAGTGCCCGAGGTCTCTCTGTTTAAAATGTCCCAGGTCTCTCTGTTTAAACTGCTCGAGTATTTCTGTTTGAACTGCCCGAGGTCTCTCTGTTTAAAATGCCCGAGTCTCTCTGTTTAAACTGCCCAAGTCTCTATGTTTAAAATGCCTGAGTCTCTCTGTTTAAAATGTCCCAGGTCTCTTTGTTTAAAGTGCCCGAGGACTCTCTGTTTAAAATGCCCGAGTTTCTCTGTTTAAAGTGCCCGAGGTCTCTCTGTTTAACCTGCCCGACGTCTCTCTGTTTAACTTGCCCGATGTCTCTCTGTTTAAAATGCCCGAGTTGCTCTGTTTAAACTGCCCGAGGTCTCTCTGTTTAAAAAGCCAGAGGTCTATCTGTTTAAAATGTCCCAGGTCTCTCTGTTTAAACTGCTCCAGTATCTCCGTTTAAACTGCCCGAGGTCTATCTGTTTAAAATGCCAGAGGAATATCTGTTAAAATGTCCCAGGTCTCTCTGTTTAAAGTGCCCGAGTCTCTCTGTTTAAAATGTCCCAGGTCTCTTTGTTTGAAGTGCCCGAGGTCTCTCTGTTTAAAATGCCCGAGTTTCTCTGTTTAAAGTGCCCGATGTCTATCTGTTTAAAAAGGCCCAGGTCTCTCTGTTTAAACTGCCCGAGTATTTCTGTTTGAACTGCCCGAGTCTCTATGTTTAAAATGCCCGAGTCTCTCTGTTTAAACTGCCCGAGTCTCTATGTTTAAAATGCCTGAGTCTCTCTGTTTAAAATGTCCCAGGTCTCTTTGTTTAAAGTGCCCGAGGTCTCTCTGTTTAAAATGCCCGAGTTTCTCTGTTTAAAGTGCCCGAGGTCTCTCTGTTTAAACTGCCCGACGTCTCTCTGTTTAAATTGCCCGAGGTCTCTCTGTTTAAAATGCCCGAGTTTCTCAGTTTAAAGTGCCCGAGGTCTCTCTGTTTAAACTGCCCGAGGTCTCTCTGTTTAAAATGCCAGAGGTCTATCTGTTTAAAATGTCCCAGGTCTCTCTGTTTAAACTGCTCGAGTATCTCTGTTTAAATTGCCCGAGGTCTATCTGTTTAAAATGCCAGAGGAATATCTGTTTAAAAAGTCCCAGGTCTCTCTGTTTAAAGTGCCCGAGTCTCTATGTTTAAACTGCCCGAGGTCTATCTGTTTAAACTGCTCGAGTATCTCTGTTTAAACTGCCCGAGGTCTATCTGTTTAAAATGCCTGAGGAATATCTGTTTAAAATGTCCCAGGTCTCTCTGTTTAAAGTGCCCGAGTCTCTCTGTTTAAACTGCCCGAGGTCTATCTGTTTAAACTGCCCGAGTCTCTCTGTTTCAACTGCCCGAGGTCTATCTGTTTAAAATGCCTGAGGTCTCTTGTTTAAACTGCCCGAGTTCTCTCTGTTTAAACTGCCCGAGTTCTCTCTGTTTAAACTGCCCTAGTTCTCTCTGTTGAACATGCCCCAGGACTCTCTGTTTAAACTGCCCGAGTCTCTATGTTTAAAATGACCGAGTCCATCTATTTAAAATGCCAGAGGTCTCTCTGTTTAAAATGCCCGAGGTCTCTCGGTTCAAACTGCCCGAGTCTCTCTGTTTAAAGTGCCCGAGGTCTCTCCGTTTAAAGTGCCAGAGGTCTCTCTGCTTAAAATGCCCGAGTCTCTCTGTTTAAAATGCCCCAGGTCTCTCTGTTTAAGGTGCCCGAGTCTCTCTGTTTAAAGTGCCCGATTCACTCTGTTTAAAATGCCCGAGTCTCTCTGTTTAAACTGCCCGAGGTCTCTCTGTTTAAAATGCCCGAGTTTCTCTGTTTAAACTGCCCCAGGTCTCTCTGTTTAAAATGTCCCAGGTCTCTCTGTTTAAACTGCTCGAGTATTTCTGTTTAAACTGCCCGAGTTTCTGTGTTTAAAATGCCCGAGTCTCTATGTTTAAATTGCCCGAGGTCTCTCTGTTTAAAATGCCCGTGTTTCTCTTTTTAAAGTGCCCGAGGTCTCTCTGTTTAAACTGCCCGAGGTCTCTCTGTTTAAAATGCCAGAGGTCTATCTGTTTAAAATGTCCCAGGTCTCTCTGTTTAAAGTGCCCGAGTCTCTCTGTTTAAACTGCCCGAGGTCTATCTGTTTAAACTGCCCGAGTCTCTCTGTTTAAACTGCCCGAGGTCTATCTGTTTAAAATGCCCGAATTCTCTCTTTTTAAACTGCCCGAGTTCTCTCTGTTTAAACTGCCCTAGTCTCTATGTTTAAAATGCCCGAGTCTCTCTATTTAAAATGCCAGAGGTCTCTCTGTTTAAAATGCCCGAGGTCTCTCTGTTCAAACTGCCCGAGTCTCTCTGTTTTACCTGGCCGAGTCACTCTGTTTAAAGTGCCCGAGGTCTCTCCGTTTTAAGGGCCAGAGGTCTCTCTGCTTAAAATGCCCGAGTCTCTCTGTTTAAAATGCACCAGGTCTCTCTGTTTAAGGTGCCCGAGTCTCTCTGTTTAAAGTGCCCGAGTCTCTCTGTTTAAAATGCCCGAGTTTATCTGTTTAAAGTGCCCGAGGTCTCTCTGTTTAAAATGTCCCAGGTCTCTCTGTTTAAACTGCTCGAGTATTTCTTTTTAAACAGCCCGAGGTCTCTCTGTTTAAAATGCCCGAGTCTCTCTGTTTAAACTGCCCGAGTCTCTATGTTTAAAATGCCTGAGTCTCTCTGTTTAAAATGTCCCAGGTCTCTTTGTTTAAAGTTCCCGAGGTCTCTCTGTTTAAAATGCCCGAGTTTCTCTGTTTAAATTGCCCGAGGTCTCTCTGTTTAAACTGCCCGACGTCTCTCTGTTTAAATTGCCCGAGGTCTATCTGTTTAAAATGCCCGAATTCTCTCTGTTTAAACTGCCTGAGTTCTCTCTGCTTAAACTGCCCGAGTTCTCTCAGTTTAAACTGCCCTAGGTCTCTCTGTTGAAAATGCCCCAGGTCTCTTTGTTTAAACTGCCCGAGTCTCTATGTTTAAAATGCCCGAGTCTCTCTGTTTAAAGTGCCCGAGGTCTCTCTGTTTAAAATGTCCCAGGTCTCTCTGTTTAAACTGCTCGAGTATTTCTGTTTGAACTGCCCGAGGTCTCTCTGTTTAAACTGCCCGAGTCTCTATGTTTAAAATGCCTGAGTCTCTCTGTTTAAAATGTCCCAGGTCTCTTTGTTTAAAGTGCCCGAGGACTCTCTGTTTAAAATGCCCGAGTTTCTCTGTTTAAAGTGCCCGAGGTCTCTCTGTTTAACCTGCCCGACGTCTCTCTGTTTAACTTGCCCGATGTCTCTCTGTTTAAAATGCCCGAGTTGCTCTGTTTAAACTGCCCGAGGTCTCTCTGTTTAAAAAGCCAGAGGTCTATCTGTTTAAAATGTCCCAGGTCTCTCTGTTTAAACTGCTCCAGTATCTCCGTTTAAACTGCCCGAGGTCTATCTGTTTAAAATGCCAGAGGAATATCTGTTAAAATGTCCCAGGTCTCTCTGTTTAAAGTGCCCGAGTCTCTCTGTTTAAAATGTCCCAGGTCTCTTTGTTTGAAGTGCCCGAGGTCTCTCTGTTTAAAATGCCCGAGTTTCTCTGTTTAAAGTGCCCGAGGTCTATCTGTTTAAAAAGGCCCAGGTCTCTCTGTTTAAACTGCCCGAGTATTTCTGTTTGAACTGCCCGAGTCTCTATGTTTAAAATGCCCGAGTCTCTCTGTTTAAACTGCCCGAGTCTCTATGTTTAAAATGCCTGAGTCTCTCTGTTTAAAATGTCCCAGGTCTCTTTGTTTAAAGTGCCCGAGGTCTCTCTGTTTAAAATGCCCGAGTTTCTCTGTTTAAAGTGCCCGAGGTCTCTCTGTTTAAACTGCCCGACGTCTCTCTGTTTAAATTGCCCGAGGTCTCTCTGTTTAAAATGCCCGAGTTTCTCAGTTTAAAGTGCCCGAGGTCTCTCTGTTTAAACTGCCCGAGGTCTCTCTGTTTAAAATGCCAGAGGTCTATCTGTTTAAAATGTCCCAGGTCTCTCTGTTTAAACTGCTCGAGTATCTCTGTTTAAATTGCCCGAGGTCTATCTGTTTAAAATGCCAGAGGAATATCTGTTTAAAAAGTCCCAGGTCTCTCTGTTTAAAGTGCCCGAGTCTCTATGTTTAAACTGCCCGAGGTCTATCTGTTTAAACTGCTCGAGTATCTCTGTTTAAACTGCCCGAGGTCTATCTGTTTAAAATGCCTGAGGAATATCTGTTTAAAATGTCCCAGGTCTCTCTGTTTAAAGTGCCCGAGTCTCTCTGTTTAAACTGCCCGAGGTCTATCTGTTTAAACTGCCCGAGTCTCTCTGTTTCAACTGCCCGAGGTCTATCTGTTTAAAATGCCTGAGGTCTCTTGTTTAAACTGCCCGAGTTCTCTCTGTTTAAACTGCCCGAGTTCTCTCTGTTTAAACTGCCCTAGTTCTCTCTGTTGAACATGCCCCAGGACTCTCTGTTTAAACTGCCCGAGTCTCTATGTTTAAAATGACCGAGTCCATCTATTTAAAATGCCAGAGGTCTCTCTGTTTAAAATGCCCGAGGTCTCTCGGTTCAAACTGCCCGAGTCTCTCTGTTTAACCTGGCCGAGTCTCTCTGTTTAAAGTGCCCGAGGTCTCTCCGTTTAAAGTGCCAGAGGTCTCTCTGCTTAAAATGCCCGAGTCTCTCTGTTTAAAATGCCCCAGGTCTCTCTGTTTAAGGTGCCCGAGTCTCTCTGTTTAAAGTGCCCGATTCACTCTGTTTAAAATGCCCGAGTCTCTCTGTTTAAACTGCCCGAGGTCTCTCTGTTTAAAATGCCCGAGTTTCTCTGTTTAAACTGCCCCAGGTCTCTCTGTTTAAAATGTCCCAGGTCTCTCTGTTTAAACTGCTCGAGTATTTCTGTTTAAACTGCCCGAGTTTCTGTGTTTAAAATGCCCGAGTCTCTATGTTTAAATTGCCCGAGGTCTCTCTGTTTAAAATGCCCGTGTTTCTCTTTTTAAAGTGCCCGAGGTCTCTCTGTTTAAACTGCCCGAGGTCTCTCTGTTTAAAATGCCAGAGGTCTATCTGTTTAAAATGTCCCAGGTCTCTCTGTTTAAAGTGCCCGAGTCTCTCTGTTTAAACTGCCCGAGGTCTATCTGTTTAAACTGCCCGAGTCTCTCTGTTTAAACTGCCCGAGGTCTATCTGTTTAAAATGCCCGAATTCTCTCTTTTTAAACTGCCCGAGTTCTCTCTGTTTAAACTGCCCTAGTCTCTATGTTTAAAATGCCCGAGACTCTCTATTTAAAATGCCAGAGGTCTCTCTGTTTAAAATGCCCGAGGTCTCTCTGTTCAAACTGCCCGAGTCTCTCTGTTTAACCTGGCCGAGTCACTCTGTTTAAAGTGCCCGAGGTCTCTCCGTTTTAAGGGCCAGAGGTCTCTCTGCTTAAAATGCCCGAGTCTCTCTGTTTAAAATGCACCAGGTCTCTCTGTTTAAGGTGCCCGAGTCTCTCTGTTTAAAGTGCCCGAGTCTCTCTGTTTAAAATGCCCGAGTTTATCTGTTTAAAGTGCCCGAGGTCTCTCTGTTTAAAATGTCCCAGGTCTCTCTGTTTAAACTGCTCGAGTATTTCTTTTTAAACAGCCCGAGGTCTCTCTGTTTAAAATGCCCGAGTCTCTCTGTTTAAACTGCCCGAGTCTCTATGTTTAAAATGCCTGAGTCTCTCTGTTTAAAATGTCCCAGGTCTCTTTGTTTAAAGTTCCCGAGGTCTCTCTGTTTAAAATGCCCGAGTTTCTCTGTTTAAATTGCCCGAGGTCTCTCTGTTTAAACTGCCCGACGTCTCTCTGTTTAAATTGCCCGAGGTCTATCTGTTTAAAATGCCCGAATTCTCTCTGTTTAAACTGCCTGAGTTCTCTCTGCTTAAACTGCCCGAGTTCTCTCTGTTTAAACTGCCCTAGGTGTCTCTGTTGAAAATGCCCCAGGTCTCTCTGTTTAAACTGCCCGAGTCTCTATGTTTAAAATGCCCGAGTCTCTCTATTTAAAATGCCAGAGGTCTCTCTGTTTAAAATGCCCGAGGTCTCTCTGTTCAAACTGCCCGAGTCTCTCTGTTTCACCTGGCCGAGTCTCTCTGTTTAAAGTGCCCGAGGTGTCTCCGTTTAAAGTGCCAGAGGTCTCTCTGCTTAAAATGCCCGAGTCTCTCTGTTTAAAATGCCCCAGGTCTCTCTGTTTAAGGTGCCCGAGTCTCTCTGTTTAAAGTGCCCGAGTCTCTCTGTTTAAAATGCCTCAGGTCTCTCTGTTTAAACTGCCCGATTCACTCTGTTTAAAATGCCCGAGTTTCTCTGTTTAAACTGCCCCAGGTCTCTCTGTTTAAAATGTCCCAGGTCTCTCTGTTTAAACTGCTCGAGTATTTCTGTTTAAACTGCCCGAGTTTCTGTGTTTAAAATGCCCGAGTCTCTATGTTTAAATTGCCCGAGGTCTCTCTGTTTAAAATGTCCCAGGTCTCTCTGTTTAAAGTGCCCGAGTCTCTCTGTTTAAACTGCCCGAGGTCTATCTGTTTAAACTGCCCGAGTCTCTCTGTTTAAACTGCCCGAGGTCTATCTGTTTAAAATGCCCGAATTCTCTCTTTTTAAACTGCCCGAGTTCTCTCTGTTTAAACTGCCCGAGGTCTCTCTGTTTAAAATGCCCGAGACTCTCTGTTTAAACTGCCCGAGTCTCTATGCTTAGAATGCCTGAGTCTCTCTGTTTCAAATGCCCCAGGTCTCTTTGTTTAAAGTGCCCGAGGTCTCTCTGTTTAAAATGCCCGAGTTTCTATGTTTAAAGTGCCCGAGGTCTCTCTGTTTAAACTGCCCGACGTCTCTCTGTTAAAATTGCCCGAGGACTCAGTGTTTAAAATGCCCGAGTTTCTCTGTTTAAACTGCCCGAGGACTATCTGTTTAAAATGCCCGAGGTCTGTCTGTTTAAACTGCCCGAGTTCTCTCTGTTTAAACTGCCCGAGTTCTCTCTGTTTAATCTGCCCTATGTCTCTCTGTTTGAAATGCCCCATGTCTCTCTGTTTAAACTGCCCGAGGTCTCTCTGTTTAAAATGCCCGAGTTTCTCTGTTTAAACTGCCCGAGTCTCTATGTTTAAAATGCCCGAGTCTCTCTGTTTAAAATGTCCCAGGTCTCTTTGTTTGAAGTGCCCGAGGTCTCTCTGTTTAAAATGCCCGAGTTTCTCTGTTTAATGTGCCCGAGGTCTCTCTGTTTAAAATGTCCCAGGTCTCTCTGTTTAAACTGCTTGAGTATTTCTGTTTAAACTGCCCGAGGTCTCTCTGTTTAAAATGGCCGAGTCTCTCTGTTTAAACTGCCCGAGTCTCTATGTTTAAAATGCCTGAGTCTCTCTGTTTAAAATGTCCCAGGTCTCTTTGTTTAAAGTGCCCGAGGTCTCTCTGTTTAAAATGCCAGAGTTTCTCTGTTTAAAGTGCCCGAGGTCTCTCTGTTTAAACTGCCCGAGGTCTCTCTGTTTAAAATGCCAGAGGTCTATCTGTTTCAAGTGTCCCAGGTCTCTCTGTTTAAACTGCTCGAGTATCTCTGTTCAAGCTGCCCGAGGTCTATCTGTTTAAAATGCCAGAGGTCTATCTGTTTCAAGTGTCCCAGGTCTCTCTGTTTAAACTGCTCGAGTATCTCTGTTCAAGCTGCCCGAGGTCTATCTGTTTAAAATGCCAGTGGAATATCTGCTTAAAATGTCCCAGGTCTCTCTGTTTAAAGTGCGCGAGTCTCTCTGTTTAAACTGCCCGAGCTCTATCTGTTTAAACTGCTCGAGTATCTCTGTTTAAACTGCCCGAGGTCTATCTGTTTAAAATGCCAGAGGAATATCTGTTTAAAATGTCCCAGGTCTCTCTGTTTAAAGTGCCCGAGGTCACTGTGTTTAAAATGCCCGAGTTTCTCTGTTTAAAGTGCCCGAGGTCTCTCTGTTTAAACTGCCCGACGTCTCTCTATTTAAATTGCCCGAGGTCTCTCTGTTTAAAATGCCAGAGTTTCTCTGTTTAAAGTGCCCGAGGTCTCTCTGTTTAAACTGCCCGAGGTCTCTCTGTTTAAAATGCCAGAGGTCTTTCTGTTTAAAATGTCCCAGGTCTCTTTGTTTAAACTGCTCGAGTATCTCTGTTTAAACTGCCCGAGGTCTATCTGTTTAAAATGCCAGAGGAATATCTGTTTAAAATGTCCCAGGTCTCTCTGTTTAAAGTGCCCGAGTCTCTCTGTTTAAACTGCCCGAGGTCTATCTGTTTAAACTGCCCGAGTCTCTCTGTTTAAACTGCCCGAGGTCTATCTGTTTGAACTGCCCGAGTTCTCTCTGTGTAAACTGCCCGAGTTCTCTCTGTTTAAACTGCCCTAGGTCTCTCTGTTGAAAATGCCCCAGGTCTCTCTGTTTAAACTTCCCGAGTCTCTATGTTTAAAATGCCCGAGTCTCTCTATTTAAAATGCCAGAGGTCTCTCTGTTTAAAATGCCCGAGGTCTCTCTGTTCAAAGTGCCCGAGTCTTTCTGTTTAACCTGGCCGAGTCTCTCTGTTTAAAGTGCCCGAGGTCTCTCGGTTTAAAGTGCCAGAGGTCTCTCTGCTTAAAATGCCCGAGTCTCTCTGTTGAAAATGCCCCAGGTCTCTCTGTTTAAGGTGCCCGCTTCTCTCTGTTTAAAGTGCCCGATTCACTCTGTTTAAAATGCCCGAGTCTCTCTCTTTAAACTGCCCGAGTTTCTCTCTTTAAACTGCCCCAGGTCTCTCTGTTTAAAATGTCCCAGGTCTCTCTTTTTAAATTGCTCGAGTATTTCTGTTTAAACTGCCCGAGGTCTCTCTGTTTAAATTGCCCGAGTCTCTCTGTTTAAACTGCCCGAGTCTCTGTGTTTAAAATGCCCGTGTTTCTCTGTTTAAAGTGCCCGAGGTCTCTCTGTTTAAACTGCCCGAGGTCTCTCTGTGTAAAATGCCAGAGGTCTATCTGTTTAAAATGTCCCAGGTCTCTCTGTTTAAACTGCTCGAGTATCTCTGTTTAAACTGCCCGAGTCTCTATGTTTAAAATGCCCGAGTCTCTCTATTTAAAATGCCAGAGGTCTCTCTGTTTAAAATGCCCGAGGTCTCTCTGTTCAAACTGCCCGAGTCTCTCTGTTTCACCTGGCCGAGTCTCTCTGTTTAAAGTGCCCGAGGTGTCTCCGTTTAAAGTGCCAGAGTTCTCTCTGCTTAAAATGCCCGAGTCTCTCTGTTTAAAATGCCCCAGGTCTCTCTGTTTAAGGTGCCCGAGTCTCTCTGTTTAAAGTGCCCGAGTCTCTCTGTTTAAAATGCCTCAGGTCTCTCTGTTTAAACTGCCCGATTCACTCTGTTTAAAATGCCCGAGTTTCTCTGTTTAAACTGCCCCAGGTCTCTCTGTTTAAAATGTCCCAGGTCTCTCTGTTTAAACTGCTCGAGTATTTCTGTTTAAACTGCCCGAGTTTCTGTGTTTAAAATGCCCGAGTCTCTATGTTTAAATTGCCCGAGGTCTCTCTGTTTAAAATGTCCCAGGTCTCTCTGTTTAAAGTGCCCGAGTCTCTCTGTTTAAACTGCCCGAGGTCTATCTGTTTAAACTGCCCGAGTCTCTCTGTTTAAACTGCCCGAGGTCTATCTGTTTAAAATGCCCGAATTCTCTCTTTTTAAACTGCCCGAGTTCTCTCTGTTTAAACTGCCCGAGGTCTCTCTGTTTAAAATGCCCGAGACTCTCTGTTTAAACTGCCCGAGTCTCTATGCTTAGAATGCCTGAGTCTCTCTGTTTCAAATGCCCCAGGTCTCTTTGTTTAAAGTGCCCGAGGTCTCTCTGTTTAAAATGCCCGAGTTTCTATGTTTAAAGTGCCCGAGGTCTCTCTGTTTAAACTGCCCGACGTCTCTCTGTTAAAATTGCCCGAGGACTCAGTGTTTAAAATGCCCGAGTTTCTCTGTTTAAACTGCCCGAGGACTATCTGTTTAAAATGCCCGAGGTCTGTCTGTTTAAACTGCCCGAGTTCTCTCTGTTTAAACTGCCCGAGTTCTCTCTGTTTAATCTGCCCTATGTCTCTCTGTTTGAAATGCCCCATGTCTCTCTGTTTAAACTGCCCGAGGTCTCTCTGTTTAAAATGCCCGAGTTTCTCTGTTTAAACTGCCCCAGGTCTCTCCGTTTCAAAGGTCCCAGGTCTCTTCGTTTATACTGCCCGAGTCTCTCTGTTTAAACTGCCCGAGGTCTATCTGTTTAAAATGCCCAGTCTCTCTGTTTAAACTGCCCGAGTCTCTATGTTTAAAATGCCCGAGTCTCTCTGTTTAAAATGTCCCAGGTCTCTTTGTTTGAAGTGCCCGAGGTCTCTCTGTTTAAAATGCCCGAGTTTCTCTGTTTAATGTGCCCGAGGTCTCTCTGTTTAAAATGTCCCAGGTCTCTCTGTTTAAACTGCTTGAGTATTTCTGTTTAAACTGCCCGAGGTCTCTCTGTTTAAAATGGCCGAGTCTCTCTGTTTAAACTGCCCGAGTCTCTATGTTTAAAATGCCTGAGTCTCTCTGTTTAAAATGTCCCAGGTCTCTTTGTTTAAAGTGCCCGAGGTCTCTCTGTTTAAAATGCCAGAGTTTCTCTGTTTAAAGTGCCCGAGGTCTCTCTGTTTAAACTGCCCGAGGTCTCTCTGTTTAAAATGCCAGAGGTCTATCTGTTTCAAGTGTCCCAGGTCTCTCTGTTTAAACTGCTCGAGTATCTCTGTTCAAGCTGCCCGAGGTCTATCTGTTTAAAATGCCAGTGGAATATCTGCTTAAAATGTCCCAGGTCTCTCTGTTTAAAGTGCGCGAGTCTCTCTGTTTAAACTGCCCGAGCTCTATCTGTTTAAACTGCTCGAGTATCTCTGTTTAAACTGCCCGAGGTCTATCTGTTTAAAATGCCAGAGGAATATCTGTTTAAAATGTCCCAGGTCTCTCTGTTTAAAGTGCCCGAGGTCACTGTGTTTAAAATGCCCGAGTTTCTCTGTTTAAAGTGCCCGAGGTCTCTCTGTTTAAACTGCCCGACGTCTCTCTATTTAAATTGCCCGAGGTCTCTCTGTTTAAAATGCCAGAGTTTCTCTGTTTAAAGTGCCCGAGGTCTCTCTGTTTAAACTGCCCGAGGTCTCTCTGTTTAAAATGCCAGAGGTCTTTCTGTTTAAAATGTCCCAGGTCTCTTTGTTTAAACTGCTCGAGTATCTCTGTTTAAACTGCCCGAGGTCTATCTGTTTAAAATGCCAGAGGAATATCTGTTTAAAATGTCCCAGGTCTCTCTGTTTAAAGTGCCCGAGTCTCTCTGTTTAAACTGCCCGAGGTCTATCTGTTTAAACTGCCCGAGTCTCTCTGTTTAAACTGCCCGAGGTCTATCTGTTTGAACTGCCCGAGTTCTCTCTGTGTAAACTGCCCGAGTTCTCTCTGTTTAAACTGCCCTAGGTCTCTCTGTTGAAAATGCCCCAGGTCTCTCTGTTTAAACTTCCCGAGTCTCTATGTTTAAAATGCCCGAGTCTCTCTATTTAAAATGCCAGAGGTCTCTCTGTTTAAAATGCCCGAGGTCTCTCTGTTCAAAGTGCCCGAGTCTTTCTGTTTAACCTGGCCGAGTCTCTCTGTTTAAAGTGCCCGAGGTCTCTCGGTTTAAAGTGCCAGAGGTCTCTCTGCTTAAAATGCCCGAGTCTCTCTGTTGAAAATGCCCCAGGTCTCTCTGTTTAAGGTGCCCGCTTCTCTCTGTTTAAAGTGCCCGATTCACTCTGTTTAAAATGCCCGAGTCTCTCTCTTTAAACTGCCCGAGTTTCTCTCTTTAAACTGCCCCAGGTCTCTCTGTTTAAAATGTCCCAGGTCTCTCTTTTTAAATTGCTCGAGTATTTCTGTTTAAACTGCCCGAGGTCTCTCTGTTTAAATTGCCCGAGTCTCTCTGTTTAAACTGCCCGAGTCTCTGTGTTTAAAATGCCCGTGTTTCTCTGTTTAAAGTGCCCGAGGTCTCTGTGTTTAAACTGCCCGAGGTCTCTCTGTGTAAAATGCCAGAGGTCTATCTGTTTAAAATGTCCCAGGTCTCTCTGTTTAAACTGCTCGAGTATCTCTGTTTAAACTGCCCGAGGTCTATCTGTTTAAAATGCCAGAGGAATATCTGTTTAAAATGTCCCAGGTCTCTCTGTTTAAAGTGCCCGAATCTCTCTGTTTAAACTGCCCGAGGTCTATCTGTTTAAACTGCCCGAGTCTCTCTGTTTAAACTGCCCGATGTCTATCTGTTTAAAATGCCCGAAGTCTCTCTGTTTAAACTGCCCGAGTTCTCTCTGTTTAAACTGCCCGAGTTCTCTCTGTTTAAACTGCCCTAGTTCTCTCTGTTGAAAATGCCCCAGGTCTCTCTGTTTAAACTGCCCGAGTCTCTATGTTTAAAATGCCAGAGTCTCTCTATTTAAAATGCCAGAGGTCTCTCTGTTTAAAATGCCCGAGGTCTCTCTGTTTAACGTGCCCGAGGTCTCTCCGTTTAAAGTGCCAGAGGTCTCTCTGCTTAAAATGCCCGAGTCTCTCTGTTTAAAATGCCTCAGGTCTCTCTGTTTAAACTGCCCGATTCACTCTGTTTAAAATGCCCGAGTCTCTCTGTTTAAACTGCCCGAGGACTCTCTGTTTAAAATGCCCGAGTTTCTCTGTTTAAACTGCCCCAGGTCTCTCCGTTTAAAAGGTCCCAGGTCTCTCCGTTTAAACTGCCCGAGTCTCTCTGTTTAAACTGCCCGAGGTCTAACTGTTTAAAATGCCCGAGTCTCTCTGTTTAAACTGCCCGAGTCTCTATGTTTAAAATGCCCGAGTCTCTCTGTTTGAAAAGTCCCAGGTCTCTTTGTTTAAAGTGCCCGAGGTCTCTCTGTTTAAAATGCCCGAGTTTCTCTGTTTAAAGTGCCCGAGGTCTCTCTGTTTAAAATGTCCCCGGTTTCTCTGTTTAATCTGCTCGAGTATTTCTGTTTAAGCTGCCCGAGGTCTCTCTGTTTAAAATGCCCGAGTCTCTCTGTTTAAACAGCCCGAGTCTCTATGCTTAAAATGCCTGAGTCTCTCTGTTTAAAATGTCCCAGGTCTATTTGTTTAAAGTGCCCGAGGTCTCTCTGTTTAAAATGCCCCAGGTCTCTCTGTTTAAGGTGCCCGAGTCTCTCTGTTTAAACTGCCCGACGTCTCTCTGTTTAAATTGCCCGAGGTCTCTCTATTTAAAATGCCCGAGTTTCTCTGTTTAAACTGCCCGAGGACTATCTGTTTAAAATGCCCGAGGTCTGTCTGTTTAAACTGCCCGAGTTCTCTCTCTTTAAACTGCCCGAGTCTCTCTATTTAAAATGCCAGAGGTCTCTCTGTTTAAAATGCCCGAGGTCTCTCGGTTCAAAATGCCCGAGTCTCTCTGTTTAAAATGCCCGAGTCTCTCTGCTTACAGTGCCCGAGGTCTCTCTGTTTAAACTGCCCGAGGACTCTCTGTTTAAAATGCCAGAGGTCTATCTGTTTAAAATGTCCCAGGTCTCTCTGTTTAAATTGCTCGAGTATTTCTGTTTAAACTGCCCGAGGTCTATCTGTTTAAAATGCCAGAGGAATATCTGCTTAAAATGTCCCAGGTCTCTCTGTTTTAAGTGCCCGAGTCTCTCTGTTTAAACTGCCCGAGGTCTCTCTGTTTAAACTGCCCGAGTCTCTCTGTTTAAACTGCCCGAGGACTATCTGTTTAAAATGCCCGATTTCTCTCTGTTTAAACTGCCCTAGGTCTCTCTGTTGAAAATGCCCCAGGTGTCTCTGTTTAAACTGCCCGAGTCTCTATGTTTAAAATGCCCGAGTCTCTCTATTTAAAATGCCAGAGGTCTCTCTGTTTAAAATGTCCTAGGTCTCTCTGTTCAAACTGCCCGAGTCTCTCTGTTTAACCTGGCAGAGTCTCTCCGTTTAAAGTGCCCGAGGTCTCTCCGTTTAAAGTGCCAGAGGACTCTCTGCTTAAAATGCCCGAGTCGCTCTGTTTAAAATGCCCCAGGTCTCTCTGTTTAAGGTGCCCGAGTCTCTCTGTTTAAAGTGCCCGAGTCTCTCTTTTTAAACTGCCCGAGGTCTATCTGTTTAAACTGCCCGAGTCTCTCTGTTTAAAATGCCCGAGGTCTATCTGTTTAAAATACCCGAGGACTCTATGTTTAAACTGCCCGAGTTCTCTCTGTTTAAACTGCCCGAGTTCTCTCTGTTTAAACTGCCCTAGGTCTCTCTGTTGAAAATGCCCCAGGTCTCTCTGTTTAAACTGCCCGAGTCTCTATGTTTAAAATGCCCGAGTCTCTCTATTTAAAATGCCAGAGGTATCTCTGTTTAACATGGCCGAGGTCTCTCTGTTCAAACTGCCCGAGTCTCTCTGTTTAAAGTGCCCGAGGTCTCTCCGTTTAAAGTGCCAGAGGTCTCTCTGCTTAAAATGCCCGAGTCTCTCTGTTTAAAATGCCCCAGGTCTCTCTGTTTAAGGTGCCCGAGGCTCTCTGTTTAAAGTGCCCGAGTCTCTCTGTTTAAAATGCCTCAGGTCTCTCTGTTTAAACTGCCCGATTCACTCTGTTTAAAATGCCCGAGTCTCTCTGTTTAAACTGCCCCAGGTCTCTCCGTTTAAAAGGTCCCAGGTCTCTCCGTTTAAACTGCCCGAGTCTCTCTGTTTAAACTGCCCGAGGTCTATCTCTTTAAAATGCCCGTGTCTCTCTGTTTAAACTGCCCGAGTCTCTATGTTTAAAATGCCCGAGTCTCTCTGTTTAAAATGTGCCAGGTCTCTTTGTTTAAAGTGCCCGTCGTCTCTCTGTTTAAAATGACCGAGTTTCTCTGTTTAAAGTGCCCGAGGTCTCTCTGTTTAAAATGTCCCAGGTCTCTCTGTTTAAACTGCTCGAGTATTTCTGTTTAAACTGCCCGAGGTCTCTCTGTTTAAAATGCCCGAGTCTCTCTGTTTAAACTGCCCGAGTCTCTATGTTTAAAATGCCTGAGTCTCTCTTTTTAAAATGTCCCAGGTCTCTTTGTTTAAAGTGCCCGAGGTCTCTCTGTTTAAACTGCCCGACGTCTCTCTGTTTACATTGCCCGAGGTCTCTCTGTTTAAAATGCCCGAGTTTCTCTGTTTAAACTGCCCCAGGTCTCTCTGTTTAAAATGTCCCAGGTCTCTCTGTTTAAACTGCTCGAGTATTTCTGTTTAAAATGCCCGAGTCTCTCTGTTTAAACTGCCCGAGTCTCTGTGTTTAAAATGCCCGAGTCTCTCTGTTTAAATTGCCCGAGGTCTCTCTGTTTAAAATGCCCGTGTTTCTCGGCTAAAGTGCCCAGGTCTCTCTGTTTAAACTGCCCGAGGTCTCTCTGTTTAAAATGCCTGAGGTCTATCTGTTTAAAATGTCCCAGGTCTCTCTGTTTAAACTGCTCGAGAATCTCTGTTTAAACAGCCCGAGGTCTATCTGTTTAAAATGCCAGAGGAATATCTGTTTAAAATGTCCCAGGTCTCTCTGTTTAAACTGCTCGAGTATCTATGTTTAAACTGCCCGAGGTCTCTCTGTTTAAACTGCCCGAGTCTCTCTGTTTAAACTGCCCGAGGTCTATCTGTTTAAAATGCCCGAAGTCTCTCTGTTTAAACTGCCCGAGTTCTCTCTGTTTAAGCTGCCCGAGTTCTCTCTGTTTAAACTGCCTTAGGTCTCTCTGTTGAAAATGTCCCAGGTCTCTCTGTTTAAACTGCCCGAGTCTCTATGTTTAAAATGCCCGAGTCTCTCTTTTTAACATGCCACAGGTCTCTCTGTTTAAAATGCCCGAGGTCTCTCTGTTCAAACTGCGCGAGTCTCTCTGTTTCACCTGGCCGAGTCTCTCTGTTTAAAGTGCCCGAGGTCTCTCCGTTTAAAGTGCCAGAGGTCTCTCTGCTTAAAATGCCCGAGTCTCTCTGTTTAAAATGCCCCAGGTCTCTCTGTTTAAGGTGCCCGAGTCTCTCTGTTTAAAGTGCCCGAGTCTCTCTGTTTAAAATGCCTCAGGTCTCTCTGTTTAAACTGCCCGATTCACTCTGTTTAAAAAGCCCGAGTCTCTCTGTTTAAACTGCCCGAGGACTCTCTGTTTAAAATGCCTGAGTTTCTCTGTTTAAACTGCCCCAGGTCTCTCCGTTTAAAAGGTCCCAGGTCTCTCCGTTTAAACTGCCCGAGTCTCTATGTTTAAAATGCCCGAGTCTCTCTGTTTAAAAAGTCCCAGGTCTCTCTGTTTAAAATGCCCGAGTCTCTCTGTTTAAACAGCCCGAGTCTCTATGCTTAAAATGCCCGAGTCTCTCTGTTTAAAATGCCCGTGTTTCTCTGCTAAAGTGCCCAGGTCTCACTGTTTAAATTGCCCGAGGTCTCTCTGTTTAAAATGCCAGAGGTCTATCTGTTTAAAATGTCCCAGGTCTCTCTGTTTAAACTGCCCGAGGTCTATCTGTTTAAAATGCCAGAGGAATATCTGTTTAAAATGTCCCAGGTCTCTCTGTTTAAACTGCTCGAGAATCTCTGTTTAAACTGCCCGAGGTCTATCTGTTTAAAATGCTCGAGTCTCTCTGTTTAAACTGCCCGAGGTCTATCTGTTTAAAATGCCCGAAGTCTCTCTGTTTAAACTGCCCGAGTTCTCTCTGTTTAAACTGCCCGAGTTCTCTCTGTTTAAACTGCCCTAGGTCTCTCAGTTGAAAATGCCCGAGGTCTCTCTGTTTAAACTGCCCGAGTATCTATGTTTAAAATGCCCGAGTCTCTCTTTTTAAAATGCCAGAGGTCTCTCTGTTTAAAATGCCCGAGGTCACTCTGTTCAAACTGCCCGAGTCTCTTTGTTTCACCTGGCCGACTCTCTCTGTTTAAAGTGCCCGAGGTCTCTCTGCTTAAAATGCCCGAGTCTCTCTGTTTAAAATGCCCCAGGTCTCTCTGTTTAAGGTGCCCGAGTCTCTCTGTTTAAAGTGCCCGAGTCTCTCTGTTTAAAATGCCTCAGGTCTCTCTGTTTAAACTGCCCGATTCACTCTGTTTAAAATGCCCGAGTCTCTCTGTTTAAACTGCCCGAGGACTCTCTGTTTAAAATGCCCGAGTTTCTCTGTTTAAACTGCCCCAGGTCTCTCCGTTTAAAAGGTCCCAGGTCTCTCCGTTTAAACTGCCCGAGTCTCTCTGTTTAAACTGCCCGAGGTCTATCTGTTTAAAATGCCCGAGTCTCTCTGTTTAAACTGCCCGAGTCTCTATGTTTAAAATGCCCGAGTCTCTCTGTTTAAAAAGTCCAACGTCTCTTTGTTTAAAGAGCCCGAGGTCTCTCTGTTTAAAATGCCCGAGTTTCTCTGTTTAAAGTGCCCGAGGTCTCTCTGTTTAAAATGTCCCAGGTCTCTCTGTTTAAACTGCTCGAGTATTTCTGTTTAAACTGCCCGAGGTCTCTCTGTTTAAAATGCCCGAGTCTCTCTGTTTAAACTGCCCGAGTCTCTATGCTTAAAATGCCTGAGTCTCTCTGTTTAAAATGTCCCAGGTCTCTTTGTTTAAAGTGCCCGAGGTCTCTCTGTTTAAAATGCCCCAGGTCTCTCTGTTTAAGGTGCCCGAGTCTCTCTGTTTAACCTGGCCGAGGTCTCTCTGTTTAACCTGCCCGAGGTCTCTCTGTTTAAAATGCCAGAGGTCTATCTGTTTAAAATGTCCCAGGTCTCTCTGTTTAAACTGCTCGAGTATCTCTGTTTAAAGTGCCCGAGTCTATCTGTTTAAAATGCCAGAGGAATATCTGTTTAAAATGTCCCAGGTCTCTCTGTTTAAAGTGCCCGAGTATCTCTGTTTAAACTGCCCGAGGTCTATCTGTTTAAACTGCCAAGTCTCTCTGTTTAAACTGCCCAAGGACTATCTGTTTAAAATGACCGAGGTCTGTCTGTGTAAACTGCCCGAGTTCTCTCTGTTTAAACTGCCCGAGTTCTCTCTGTTTAACCTGCCCCAGGTCTCTCTGTTGAAAATGCCCCAGGTCTCTCTGTTTAAACTGCCCGAGTCTCTATGTTTAAAATGCCCGAGTCTCTCTATTTAAAATGCCAGAGGTCTCTCTGTTTTAAATGCCCGAGGTCTCTCTGTTCAAACTGCCCGAGTCTCTCTGTTTAACCTGGCCGAGTCTCTCTGTTTAAAGTGCCCGAGGTCTCTCCGTTTAAAGTGCCAGAGGTCTCTCTGCTTAAAATGCCCGAGTCGCTCTGTTTAAAATGCCCCAGGTCTCTCTGTTTAAGGTGCCCGAGTCTCTCTGTTTAAAGAGCCCGAGTCTCTCTGTTTAAACTGCCCGAGGTCTATCTGTTTAAACTGCCCGAGTCTCTCTGTTTAAACTGCCCGAGGTCTATCTGTTTAAAATACCCGAGGTCTCTCTGTTTAAACTGCCCGAGTTTCTCTGTTTAAAGTGCCCGATGTCTCTCTGTTTAAACTGCCCGACGTCTCTCTGTTTAAATTGCCCGAGGTCTCTCTGTTTAAAATGCCCGAGTTTCTCTGTTTAAACTGCCCCAGGTCTCTTGTTTAAACTGCTCGAGTATTTCTGTTTAAAATGCCCGAGTCTCTCTGTTTAAACTGCCCGAGTCTCTGTGTTTAAAATGCCCGAGTCTCTCTGTTTAAAAGGCCCGTGTTTCTCGGCTAAAGTGCCCAGGTCTCTCTGTTTAAACTGCCCGAGGTCTCTCTGTTTAAAATGCCTGAGGTCTATCTGTTTAAAATGTCCCAGGTCTCCCTGTTTAAACTGCTCGAGTATCTCTGTTTAAACAGCCCGAGGTCTATCTGTTTAAAATGCCAGAGGAATATCTGTTTAAAATGTCCCAGGTCTCTCTGTTTAAACTGCTCGAGTATCTCTGTTTAAACTGCCCGAGGTCTATCTGTTTAAACTGCCCAAGTCTCTCTGTTTAAACTGCCCGAGGTCTATCTGTTTAAAATGCCCGAAGTCTCTCTGTTTAAACTGCCCGAGTTCTCTCTATTTAAAATGCCAGAGGTCTCTCTGTTTAAAATGCCCGAGGTCTCTCTGTTCAAACTGCCCGAGTCTCTCTGTTTAACCTGGCCGAGTCTCTCTGTTTAAAGTGCCCGAGGTCTCTCCGTTTAAAGACCAGAGGTCTCTCTGCTTAAAATGCCCGAGTCTCTCTGTTTAAAATGCCCCAGGTCTCTCTGTTTAAGGTGCCCGAGTCTCTCAGTTTAAAGTGCCTGAGTCTCTCTGTTTAAAATGCCTCAGGTCTCTCTGTTTAAACTGCCCGATTCACTCTGTTTAAAATGCCCGAATCTCTCTGTTTAAACTGCCCCAGGTCTCTCCGTTTAAAAGGTCCCAGTTCTCTCCGTTTAAACTGCCCGAGTCTCTCTGTTTAAACTGCCCGAGGTCTATCTGTTTAAAATGCCCGTGTCTCTCTGTTTAAACTGCCCGAGTCTCTATGTTTAAAATGCCCGAGTCTCTCTGTTTAAAATGTCCCAGGTCTCTTTGTTTAAAGTGCCCGAGGTCTCTCTGTTTAAAATGCCCGAGTTTCTCTGTTTAAAGTGCCCGAGGTCTCTCTGTTTAAAATGTCCCAGGTCTCTCTGTTTAAACTGCTCGAGTATTTCTGTTTAAACGGCCCGAGGTCTCTCTGTTTAAAATGCCCCAGGTCTCTCTGTTTAAACTGCTCGAGTATTTCTGTTTAAACTGCCCGAGGTCTCTCTGTTTAAACTGCCCGACTCTCTATGTTTAAAATGCCCGAGTCTCTCTGTTTAAAATGTCCCTGGTCTCTGTTTAAAGTGCCCGAGGTCTCTCTGTTTAAACTGCTCGAGTATTTCTGTTTAAACGGCCCGAGGTCTCTCTGTTTAAAATGCCCGAGTTTCTCTGTTTAAACTGCCCCAGGTCTTTCTGTTTAAAATGTCACAGGTCTCTCTGTTTAAACTGCTCGAGTATTTCTGTTTAAACTGCCCGAGGTCTCTCTGTTTAAAATGCCCGAGTCTCTCTGTTTAAACTGCCCGAGTCTCTGTGTTTAAAATGCCCGAGTCTCTCTGTTTAAAATGTCCCAGGTCTCTTTGTTTAAAGTGCCCGAGGTCTCTCTGTTTAAAATGCCCGAGTTTCTCTGTTTAAAGTGCCCGAGGTCTCTCTGTTTAAACTGCCCGACGTCTCTCTGTTTAAATTGCCCGAGGTCTCTCTGTTTAAAATGCCCGAGTTTCTCTGTTTAAAGTGCCCGATGTCTCTCTGTTTAAACTGCCCGAGGTCTCTCTGTTTAAAATGCCAGAGGTCTATCTGTTTAAAATGTCCCAGGTCTCTCTGTTTAAACTGCTCGAATATCTCTGTTTAAACTGCCCGAGGTCTATCTGTTTAAAATGCCAGAGGAATATCTGTTTAAAATGTCCCATGTCTCTCTGTTTAAAGTGCCCGAGTCTCTCTGTTTAAACTGCCCGAGGTCTATCTGTTTAAACTGCCCGAGTCTCTCTGTTTAAACTGCCCGAGGTCTATCTGTTTAAAATGCCCGAGGTCTCTCTGTTTAAACTGCCCGAGTTCGAGCTGTTGAAAATGCCCCAGGTCTCTCTGTTTAAACTGCCCGAGTCTCTATGTTTAAAATGCCCGAGTCTCTCTATTTAAAATGCCAGAGGTCTCTCTATTTAAAATGCCCGAGGTCTCTCTGTTCAAACTGCCCGAGTCTCTCTGTTTAACCTGGCCGAGTCTCTCTGTTTAAAGTGCCCGAGTTCTCTCTGTTTAAACTGCCCGAGTTCTCTCTGTTTGAACTGCCCTAGGTCTCTCTGTTGAAAATGCCCCAGGTCCATCTGTTTAAACTGCCCGAGTCTCTATGTTTCAAATGCCCGAGTCTCTCTATTTAAAATTCCAGAGGTCTCTCTGTTTAAAATGCCCGAGGTCTCTCTGTTCAAACTGCCCGAGTCTCTCTGTTTAACCTGGCCGAGTCTTTCTGTTTAAAGTACCCGAGGTCTCTCCGTTTAAAGTGCCAGAGGTCTCTCTGCTTAAAATGCCCGAGTCTCTCTGTTTAAAATGCCCCAGGTCTCTCTGTTTAAGGTGCCCGAGTCTCTCTGTTTAAAGTGCCCGAGTCTCTCTGTTTAAAATGCCTCAGGTCTCTCTGTTTAAAGTGCCCGATTCACTCTGTTTAAAATGCCCGAATCTCTCTGTTTAAACTGCCCCCGGTCTCTCCGTTTAAAAGGTCCCAGTTCTCTCCGTTTAAACTGCCCGAGTCTCTCTGTTTAAACTGCCCGAGGTCTATCTGTTTAAAATGTCCCATGTCTCTCTGTTTAAAGTGCCCGAGTCTCTCTGTTTAAACTGCTCGAGGTCTATCTGTTTAAACTGCCCGAGTCTCTCTGTTTAAACTGCCCGAGGTCTATCTGTTTAAAATGCCCGAGGTCTCTCTGTTTAAACTGCCCGAGTTCGAGCTGTTGAAAATGCCCCAGGTCTCTCTGTTTAAACTGCCCGAGTCTCTCTGTTTAACCTGGCCGAGTCTCTCTGTTTAAAGTGCCCGAGTTCTCTCCGTTTAAAGTGCCAGAGGTCTCTCTGCTTAAAATGCCCGAGTCTCTCTGTTTAAAATGCCCCAGGTCTCTCTGTTTAAGGTGCCCGAGTCTCTCTGTTTAAAGTGCCCGAGTCTCTCTGTTTAAAATGCCTCAGGTCTCTCTGTTTAAAGTGCACGATTCACTCTGTTTAAAATGCCCGAATCTCTCTGTTGAAACTGCCCCAGGTCTCTCCGTTTAAAAGGTCCCAGGTCTCTCCGTTTAAACTGCCCGAGTCTCTCTGTTTAAACTGCCCGAGTCTCTCTGTTTAAACTGCCCGAGGTCTATCAGTTTAAAATGCCCGTGTCTCTCTGTTTAAACTGCCCGAGTCTCTATGTTTAAAATGCCCGAGTCTCTCTGTTTAAAATGCCCGAGTTTCTCTGTTTAAAGTGCCCGAGGTCTCTCTGTTTAAAACGTCCCAGGTCTCTCTGTTTAAACTGCTCGAGTATTTCTGTTTAAACTGCCCGAGGTCTCTCTGTTTAAAATGCCCGAGTCTCTATGTTTAAAGTGCCCGAGGTCTCTCTGTTTAAAATGTCCCAGGTCTCTCTGTTTAAACTGCTCGAGTATTTCTGTTTAAACTGCCCGAGGTCTCTCTGTTTAAACTGCCCGACTCTCTATGTTTAAAATGCCCGAGTCTCTCTGTTTAAAATGTCCCTGGTCTCTGTTTAAAGTGCCCGAGGTCTCTCTGTTTAAACTGCTCGAGTATTTCTGTTTAAACTGCCCGAGGTCTCTCTGTTTAAAATGCCCGAGTTTCTCTGTTTAAACTGCCCCAGGTCTTTCTGTTTAAAATGTCCCAGGTCTCTCTGTTTAAACTGCTCGAGTATTTCTGTTTAAACTGCCCGAGGTCTCTCTGTTTAAAATGCCCGAGTCTCTCTGTTTAAACTGCCCGAGGCTCTGTGTTTAAAATGCCCGAGTCACTCTGTTTAAAATGTCCCAGGTCTCTTTGTTTAAAGTGCCCGAGGTCTCTCTGTTTAAAATGCCCGAGTTTCTCTGTTTGAAGTGCCCGAGGTCTCTCTGTTTAAACTGCCCGACGTCTCTCTGTTTAAATTGCCCGAGGTCTCTCTGTTTAAAATGCCCGAGTTTCTCTGTTTAAAGTGCCCGAGGTCTCTCTGTTTAAACTGCCCGAGGTCTCTCTGTTTAAAATGCCAGAGGTCTATCTGTTTAAAATGTCCCAGGTCTCTCTGTTTAAACTGCTCGAATATCTCTGTTTAAACTGCCCGAGGTCTATCTGTTTAAAATGCCAGAGGAATATCTGTTTAAAATGTCCCATGTCTCTCTGTTTAAAGTGCCCGAGTCTCTCTGTTTAAACTGCCCGAGGTCTCTCTGTTTAAACTGCCCGAGTTCTCTCTGTTTAAACTGCCCTAGGTCTCTCTGTTGAAAATGCCCCAGGTCCATCTGTTTAAACTGCCCGAGTCTCTATGTTTCAAATGCCCGAGTCTCTCTATTTAAAATTCCAGAGGTCTCTCTGTTTAAAATGCCCGAGGTCTCTCTGTTCAAACTGCCCGAGTCTCTCTGTTTAACCTGGCCGAGTCTCTATGTTTAAAATGCCCGAGTCTCTCTGTTTAAAATGCCCGAGTTTCTCTGTTTAAAGTGCCCGAGGTCTCTCTGTTTAAAACGTCCCAGGTCTCTCTGTTTAAACTGCTCGAGTATTTCTGTTTAAACTGCCCGAGGTCTCTCTGTTTAAAATGCCCGAGTCTCTATGTTTAAAGTGCCCGAGGTCTCTCTGTTTAAAATGTCCCAGGTCTCTCTGTTTAAATTGCTCGAGTATTTCTGTTTAAACTGCCCGAGGTCTCTCTGTTTAATCGGCCCGACTCTCTATGTTTAAAATGCCTGAGTCTCTCTGTTTAAAATGTCCCTGGTCTCTGTTTAAAGTGCCCGAGGTCTCTCTGTTTAAACTGCTCGAGTATTTCTGTTTAAACTGCCCGAGGTCTTTCTGTTTAAAATGCCCGAGTTTCTCTGTTTAAACTGCCCCAGGTCTTTCTGTTTAAAATGTCCCAGGTCTCTTTGTTTAAAGTGCCCGAGGTCTCTCTGTTTAAAATGCCCGAGTCTCTCTGTTTAAACTGCCCGAGGCTCTGTGTTTAAAATGCCCGAGTCTCTCTGTTTAAAATGTCCCAGGTCTCTTTGTTTAAAGTGCCCGAGGTCTCTCTGTTTAAAATGCCCGAGTTTCTCTGTTTAAAGTGCCCGAGGTCTCTCTGTTTAAACTGCCCGACGTCTCTCTGTTTAAATTGCCCGAGGTCTCTCTGTTTAAAATGCCCGAGTTTCTCTGTTTAAAGTGCCCGAGGTCTCTCTGTTTAAACTGCCCGAGGTCTCTCTGTTTAAAATGCCAGAGGTCTATCTGTTTAAAATGTCCCATGCCTCTCTGTTTAAACTGCTCGAATATCTCTGTTTAAACTGCCCGAGGTCTATCTGTTTAAAATGCCAGAGGAATATCTGTTTAAAATGTCCCATGTCTCTCTGTTTAAAGTGCCCGAGTCTCTCTGTTTAAACTGCCCGAGGTCTATCTGTTTAAACTGCCCGAGTCTCTCTGTTTAAACTGCCCGAGGTCTATCTGTTTAAAATGCCCGAGGTCTCTCTGTTTAAACTGCCCGAGTTCGAGCTGTTGAAAATGCCCCAGGTCTCTCTGTTTAAACTGCCCGAGTCTCTCTGTTTAAACTGCCCGAGGTCTATCAGTTTAAAATGCCCGTGTCTCTCTGTTTAAACTGCCCGAGTCTCTATGTTTAAAATGCCCGAGTCTCTCTGTTTAAAATGCCCGAGTTTCTCTGTTTAAAGTGCCCGAGGTCTCTCTGTTTAAAACGTCCCAGGTCTCTCTGTTTAAACTGCCCGAGGTCTATCAGTTTAAAATGCCCGTGTCTCTCTGTTTAAACTGCCCGAGTCTCTATGTTTAAAATGCCCGAGTCTCTCTGTTTAAAATGCCCGAGTTTCTCTGTTTAAAGTGCCCGAGGTCTCTCTGTTTAAAACGTCCCAGGTCTCTCTGTTTAAACTGCTCGAGTATTTCTGTTTAAACTGCCCGAGGTCTCTCTGTTTAAAATGCCCGAGTCTCTATGTTTAAAGTGCCCGAGGTCTCTCTGTTTAAAATGTCCCAGGTCTCTCTGTTTAAACTGCTCGAGTATTTCTGTTTAAACTGCCCGAGGTCTCTCTGTTTAAACTGCCCGACTCTCTATGTTTAAAATGCCCGAGTCTCTCTGTTTAAAATGTCCCTGGTCTCTGTTTAAAGTGCCCGAGGTCTCTCTGTTTAAACTGCTCGAGTATTTCTGTTTAAACTGCCCGAGGTCTCTCTGTTTAAAATGCCCGAGTTTCTCTGTTTAAACTGCCCCAGGTCTTTCTGTTTAAAATGTCCCAGGTCTCTCTGTTTAAACTGCTCGAGTATTTCTGTTTAAACTGCCCGAGGTCTCTCTGTTTAAAATGCCCGAGTCTCTCTGTTTAAACTGCCCGAGGCTCTGTGTTTAAAATGCCCGAGTCACTCTGTTTAAAATGTCCCAGGTCTCTTTGTTTAAAGTGCCCGAGGTCTCTCTGTTTAAAATGCCCGAGTTTCTCTGTTTAAAGTGCCCGAGGTCTCTCTGTTTAAACTGCCCGACGTCTCTCTGTTTAAATTGCCCGAGGTCTCTCTGTTTAAAATGCCCGAGTTTCTCTGTTTAAAGTGCCCGAGGTCTCTCTGTTTAAACTGCCCGAGGTCTCTCTGTTTAAAATGCCAGAGGTCTATCTGTTTAAAATGTCCCAGGTCTCTCTGTTTAAACTGCTCGAATATCTCTGTTTAAACTGCCCGAGGTCTATCTGTTTAAAATGCCAGAGGAATATCTGTTTAAAATGTCCCAGGTCTCTCTGTTTAAACTGCTCGAGTATCTATGTTTAAACTGCCCGAGGTCTCTCTGTTTAAACTGCCCGAGTCTCTCTGTTTAAATTGCCCGAGGTCTATCTGTTTAAAATGCCCGAAGTCTCTCTGTTTAAACTGCCCGAGTTCTCTCTGTTTAAGCTGCCCGAGTCTCTCTATTTAAAATTCCAGAGGTCTCTCTGTTTAAAATGCCCGAGGTCTCTCTGTTCAAACTGCCCGAGTCTCTCTGTTTAACCTGGCCGAGTCTCTATGTTTAAAATGCCCGAGTCTCTCTGTTTAAAATGCCCGAGTTTCTCTGTTTAAAGTGCCCGAGGTCTCTCTGTTTAAAACGTCCCAGGTCTCTCTGTTTAAACTGCTCGAGTATTTCTGTTTAAACTGCCCGAGGTCTCTCTGTTTAAAATGCCCGAGTCTCTATGTTTAAAGTGCCCGAGGTCTCTCTGTTTAAAATGTCCCAGGTCTCTCTGTTTAAATTGCTCGAGTATTTCTGTTTAAACTGCCCGAGGTCTCTCTGTTTAATCGGCCCGACTCTCTATGTTTAAAATGCCTGAGTCTCTCTGTTTAAAATGTCCCTGGTCTCTGTTTAAAGTGCCCGAGGTCTCTCTGTTTAAACTGCTCGAGTATTTCTGTTTAAACTGCCCGAGGTCTCTCTGTTTAAAATGCCCGAGTTTCTCTGTTTAAACTGCCCCAGGTCTTTCTGTTTAAAATGTCCCAGGTCTCTCTGTTTAAACTGCTCGAGTATTTCTGTTTAAACTGCCCGAGGTCTCTCTGTTTAAAATGCCCGAGTCTCTCTGTTTAAACTGCCCGAGGCTCTGTGTTTAAAATGCCCGAGTCTCTCTGTTTAAAATGTCCCAGGTCTCTTTGTTTAAAGTGCCCGAGGTCTCTCTGTTTAAAATGCCCGAGTTTCTCTGTTTAAAGTGCCCGAGGTCTCTCTGTTTAAACTGCCCGACGTCTCTCTGTTTAAATTGCCCGAGGTCTCTCTGTTTAAAATGCCCGAGTTTCTCTGTTTAAAGTGCCCGAGGTCTCTCTGTTTAAACTGCCCGAGGTCTCTCTGTTTAAAATGCCAGAGGTCTATCTGTTTAAAATGTCCCAGGCCTCTCTGTTTAAACTGCTCGAATATCTCTGTTTAAACTGCCCGAGGTCTATCTGTTTAAAATGCCAGAGGAATATCTGTTTAAAATGTCCCATGTCTCTCTGTTTAAAGTGCCCGAGTCTCTCTGTTTAAACTGCCCGAGGTCTATCTGTTTAAACTGCCCGAGTCTCTCTGTTTAAACTGCCCGAGGTCTATCTGTTTAAAATGCCCGAGGTCTCTCTGTTTAAACTGCCCGAGTTCGAGCTGTTGAAAATGCCCCAGGTCTCTCTGTTTAAACTGCCCGAGTCTCTATGTTTAAAATGCCCGAGTCTCTCTATTTAAAATGCCAGAGGTCTCTCTGTTTAAAATGCCCGAGGTCTCTCTGTTCAAACTGCCCGAGTCTCTCTGTTTAACCTGGCCGAGTCTCTCTGTTTAAAGTGCCCGAGGTCTCTCCGTTTAAAGTGCCAGAGGTCTCTCTGCTTAAAATGCCCGAGTCTCTCTGTTTAAAATGCCCCAGGTCTCTCTGTTTAAGGTGCCCGAGTCTCTCTGTTTAAAGTGCCCGAGTCTCTCTGTTTAAAATGCCTCAGGTCTCTCTGTTTAAAGTGCCCGATTCACTCTGTTTAAAATGCCCGAATCTCTCTGTTTAAACTGCCCCAGGTCTCTCCGTTCAAAAGGTCCCAGGTCTCTCCGTTTAAACTGCCCGAGTCTCTCTGTTTAAACTGCCCGAGGTCTATCTGTTTAAAATGCCCGTGTCTCTCTGTTTAAACTGCCATAGTCTCTATGTTTAAAATGCCCGAGTCTCTCTGTTTAAAATGTCCCAGGTCTCTTTGTTTAAACTGCCCGAGGTCTCTCTGTTTAAAATGCCCGAGTTTCTCTGTTTAAAGTGCCCGAGGTCTATCTGTTTAAACTGCCCGAGTCTCTCTGTTTAAACTGCCCGAGGTCTATCTGTTTTAAATACCCGAGGTCTCTCTGTTTAAACTGCCCGAGTTCTCTCTGTTTAAACTGCCCTAGGTCTCTCTGTTGAAAATGCCCCAGGTCCATCTGTTTAAACTGCCCGAGTCTCTATGTTTCAAATGCCCGAGTCTCTCTATTTAAAATTCCAGAGGTCTCTCTGTTTAAAATGCCCGAGGTCTCTCTGTTCAAACTGCCCGAGTCTCTCTGTTTAACCTGGCCGAGTCTTTCTGTTTAAAGTGCCCGAGGTCTCTCCGTTTAAAGTGCCAGAGGTCTCTCTGCTTAAAATGCCCGAGTCTCTCTGTTTAAAATGCCCCAGGTCGCTCTGTTTAAGGTGCCCGATTCACTCTGTTTAAAATGCCCGAATCTCTCTGTTTAAACTGCCCCAGGTCTCTCCGTTTAAAAGGTCCCAGTTCTCTCCGTTTAAACTGCCCGAGTCTCTCTGTTTAAACTGCCCGAGGTCTATCTGTTTAAAATGCCCGTGTCTCTCTGTTTAAACTGCCCGAGTCTCTATGTTTAAAATGCCCGAGTCTCTCTGTTTAAAATGCCCGAGTTTCTCTGTTTAAAGTGCCCGAGGTCTCTCTGTTTAAAACGTCCCAGGTCTCTCTGTTTAAACTGCTCGAGTATTTCTGTTTAAACTGCCCGAGGTCTCTCTGTTTAAAATACCCGAGTCTCTATGTTTAAAGTGCCCGAGGTCTCTCTGTTTAAAATGTCCCAGGTCTCTCTGTTTAAACTGCTCGAGTATTTCTGTTTAAACTGCCCGAGGTCTCTCTGTTTAAACTGCCCGACTCTCTATGTTTAAAATGCCCGAGTCTCGCTGTTTAAAATGTCCCTGGTCTCTGTTTAAAGTGCCCGAGGTCTCTCTGTTTAAACTGCTCGAGTATTTCAGTTTAAACTGCCCGAGGTCTCTCTGTTTAAAATGCCCGAGTTTCTCTGTTTAAACTGCCCCAGGTCTTTCTGTTTAAAATGTCCCAGGTCTCTCTGTTTAAACTGCTCGAGTATTTCTGTTTAAACTGCCCGAGGTCTCTCTGTTTAAAATGCCCGAGTCTCTCTGTTTAAACTGCCCGAGGCTCTGTGTTTAAAATGCCCGAGTCACTCTGTTTAAAATGTCCCAGGTCTCTTTGTTTAAAGTGCCCGAGGTCTCTCTGTTTAAAATGCCCGAGTTTCTCTGTTTAAAGTGCCCGAGGTCTCTCTGTTTAAACTGCCCGACGTCTCTCTGTTTAAATTGCCCGAGGTCTCTCTGTTTAAAATGCCCGAGTTTCTCTGTTTAAAGTGCCCGAGGTCTCTCTGTTTAAACTGCCCGAGGTCTCTCTGTTTAAAATGCCAGAGGTCTATCTGTTTAAAATGTCCCAGGTCTCTCTGTTTAAACTGCTCGAATATCTCTGTTTAAACTGCCCGAGGTCTATCTGTTTAAAATGCCAGAGGAATATCTGTTTAAAATGTCCCATGTCTCTCTGTTTAAAGTGCCCGAGTCTCTCTGTTTAAACTGCCCGAGGTCTCTCTGTTTAAACTGCCCGAGTTCTCTCTGTTTAAACTGCCCTAGGTCTCTCTGTTGAAAATGCCCCAGGTCCATCTGTTTAAACTGCCCGAGTCTCTATGTTTCAAATGCCCGAGTCTCTCTATTTAAAATTCCAGAGGTCTCACTGTTTAAAATGCCCGAGGTCTCTCTGTTCAAACTGCCCGAGTCTCTCTGTTTAACCTGGCCGAGTCTCTATGTTTAAAATGCCCGAGTCTCTCTGTTTAAAATGCCCGAGTTTCTCTGTTTAAAGTGCCCGAGGTCTCTCTGTTTAAAACGTCCCAGGTCTCTCTGTTTAAACTGCTCGAGTATTTCTGTTTAAACTGCCCGAGGTCTCTCTGTTTAAAATGCCCGAGTCTCTATGTTTAAAGTGCCCGAGGTCTCTCTGTTTAAAATGTCCCAGGTCTCTCTGTTTAAATTGCTCGAGTATTTCTGTTTAAACTGCCCGAGGTCTCTCTGTTTAATCTGCCCGACTCTCTATGTTTAAAATGCCCGAGTCTCTCTGTTTAAAATGTGCCTGGTCTCTGTTTAAAGTGCCCGAGGTCTCTCTGTTTAAACTGCTCGAGTATTTGTGTTTAAACTGCCCGAGGTCTCCCTGTTTAAAATGCCCGAGTTTCTCTGTTTAAACTGCCCCAGGTCTTTCTGTTTAAAATGTCCCAGGTCTCTCTGTTTAAACTGCTCGAGTATTTCTGTTTAAACTGCCCGAGGTCTCTCTGTTTAAAATGCCCGAGTCTCTCTGTTTAAACTGCCCGAGGCTCTGTGTTTAAAATGCCCGAGTCTCTCTGTTTAAAATGTCCCAGGTCTCTTTGTTTAAAGTGCCCGAGGTCTCTCTGTTTAAAATGCCCGAGTTTCTCTGTTTAAAGTGCCCGAGGTCTCTCTGTTTAAACTGCCCGACGTCTCTCTGTTTAAATTGCCCGAGGTCTCTCTGTTTAAAATGCCCGAGTTTCTCTGTTTAAAGTGCCCGAGGTCTCTCTGTTTAAACTGCCCGAGGTCTCTCTGTTTAAAATGCCAGAGGTCTATCTGTTTAAAATGTCCCAGGCCTCTCTGTTTAAACTGCTCGAATATCTCTGTTTAAACTGCCCGAGGTCTATCTGTTTAAAATGCCAGAGGAATATCTGTTTAAAATGTCCCATGTCTCTCTGTTTAAAGTGCCCGAGTCTCTCTGTTTAAACTGCCCGAGGTCTATCTGTTTAAACTGCCCGAGTCTCTCTGTTTAAACTGCCCGAGGTCTATCTGTTTAAAATGCCCGAGGTCTCTCTGTTTAAACTGCCCGAGTTCGAGCTGTTGAAAATGCCCCAGGTCTCTCTGTTTAAACTGCCCGAGTCTCTATGTTTAAAATGCCCGAGTCTCTCTATTTAAAATGCCAGAGGTCTCTCTGTTTAAAATGCCCGAGGTCTCTCTGTTCAAACTGCCCGAGTCTCTCTGTTTAACCTGGCCGAGTCTCTCTGTTTAAAGTGCCCGAGGTCTCTCCGTTTAAAGTGCCAGAGGTCTCTCTGCTTAAAATGCCCGAGTCTCTCTGTTTAAAATGCCCCAGGTCTCTCTGTTTAAGGTGCCCGAGTCTCTCTGTTTAAAGTGCCCGAGTCTCTCTGTTTAAAATGCCTCAGGTCTCTCTGTTTAAAGTGCCCGATTCACTCTGTTTAAAATGCCCGAATCTCTCTGTTTAAACTGCCCCAGGTCTCTCCGTTTAAAAGGTCCCAGGTCTCTCCGTTTAAACTGCCCGAGTCTCTCTGTTTAAACTGCCCGAGTCTCTCTGTTTAAACTGCCCGAGGTCTATCTGTTTAAAATGTCCGTGTCTCTCTGTTTAAACTGCCCGAGTCTCTATGTTTAAAATGCCCGAGTCTCTCTGTTTAAAATGCCCGAGTTTCTCTGTTTAAAGTGCCCGAGGTCTCTCTGTTTAAAACGTCCCAGGTCTCTCTGTTTAAACTGCTCGAGTATTTCTGTTTAAACTGCCCGAGGTCTCTCTGTTTAAAATGCCCGAGTCTCTATGTTTAAAGTGCCCGAGGTCTCTCTGTTTAAAATGTCCCAGGTCTCTCTGTTTAAACTGCTCGAGTATTTCTGTTTAAACTGCCCGAGGTCTCTCTGTTTAAACTGCCCGACTCTCTATGTTTAAAATGCCCGAGTCTCTCTGTTTAAAATGTCCCTGGTCTCTGTTTAAAGTGCCCGAGGTCTCTCTGTTTAAACTGCTCGAGTATTTCTGTTTAAACTGCCCGAGGTCTCTCTGTTTAAAATGCCCGAGTTTCTCTGTTTAAACTGCCCCAGGTCTTTCTGTTTAAAATGTCCCAGGTCTCTCTGTTTAAACTGCTCGAGTATTTCTGTTTAAACTGCCCGAGGTCTCTCTGCTTAAAATGCCCGAGTCTCTCTGTTTAAACTGCCCGAGGGTCTGTGTTTAAAATGCCCGAGTCTCTCTGTTTAAAATGTCCCAGGTCTCTTTGTTTAAAGTGCCCGAGGTCTCTCTGTTTAAAATGCCCGAGTTTCTCTGTTTAAAGTGCCCGAGGTCTCTCTGTTTAAACTGCCCGACGTCTCTCTGTTTAAATTGCCCGAGGTCTCTCTGTTTAAAATGCCCGAGTTTCTCTGTTTAAAGTGCCCGAGGTCTCTCTGTTTAAACTGCCCGAGGTCTCTCTGTTTAAAATTCCAGAGGTCTATCTGTTTAAAATGTCCCAGGTCTCTCTGTTTAAACTGCTCGAATATCTCTGTTTAAACTGCCCGAGGTCTATCTGTTTAAAATGCCAGAGGAATATCTGTTTAAAATGTCCCATGTCTCTCTGTTTAAAGTGCCCGAGTCTCTCTGTTTAAACTGCCCGAGGTCTATCTGTTTAAACTGCCCGAGTCTCTCTGTTTAAACTGCCCGAGGTCTATCTGTTTAAAATGCCCGAGGTCTCTCTGTTTAAACTGCCCGAGTTCGAGCTGTTGAAAATGCCCCAGGTCTCTCTGTTTAAACTGCCCGAGTCTCTATGTTTAAAATGCCCGAGTCTCTCTATTTAAAATGCCAGAGGTCTCTCTGTTTAAAATGCCCGAGGTCTCTCTTTTCAAACTGCCCGAGTCTCTCTGTTTAACCTGGCCGAGTCTCTCTGTTTAAAGTGCCCGAGTTCTCTCCGTTTAAAGTGCCAGAGGTCTCTCTGCTTAAAATGCCCAAGTCTCTCTGTTTAAAATGCCCCAGGTCTCTCTGTTTAAGGTGCCCGAGTCTCTCTGTTTAAAGTGCCCGAGTCTCTCTGTTTAAAATGCCTCAGGTCTCTCTGTTTAAACTGCCCGATTCACTCTGTTTAAAAGGCCCGAGTCACTCTGTTTAAACTGCCCCAGGTCTCTCCGTTTAAAAGGTCCCAAGTCTCTCCGTTTAAACTGCCCGAGTCTCTCTGTTTAAACTGCCCGAGGTCTATCTGTTTAAAATGCCCGTGTCTCTCTGTTTAAACTGCCCGAGTCTCTATGTTTAAAATGCCCGAGTCTCTCTGTTTAAAATGTCCCAGGACTCTTTGTTTAAAGTGCCCGAGGTCTCTCTGTTTAAAATGCCCGAGTTTCTCTGTTTAAAGTGCCCGAGGTCTCTCTGTTTAAAATGTCCCAGGTCTCTCTGTTTAAACTGCTCGAGTATTTCTGTTTAAACTGCCCGAGGTCTCTCTGTTTAAAATGCCCGAGTCTCTCTGTTTAAACTGCCCGAGTCTCTCTGTTTAAAATGCCCCAGGTCTCTCTGTTTAAGGTGCCCGAGTCTCTCTGTTTAAAGTGCCCGAGTCTCTCTGTTTAAAATGCCTCAGGTCTCTCTGTTTAAAGTGCCCGATTCACTCTGTTTAAAATGCCCGAATCTCTCTGTTTAAACTGCCCCAGGTCTCTCCGTTTAAAAGGTCCCAGGTCTCTCCGTTTAAACTGCCCGAGTCTCTCTGTTTAAACTGCCCGAGTCTCTCTGTTTAAACTGCCCGAGGTCTATCTGTTTAAAATGCCCGTGTCTCTCTGTTTAAACTGCCCGAGTCTCTATGTTTAAAATGCCCGAGTCTCTCTGTTTAAAATGCCCGAGTTTCTCTGTTTAAAGTGCCCGAGGTCTCTCTGTTTAAAACGTTACAGGTCTCTCTGTTTAAACTGCTCGAGTATTTCTGTTTAAACTGCCCGAGGTCTCTCTGTTTAAAATGCCCGAGTCTCTATGTTTAAAGTGCCCGAGGTCTCTCTGTTTAAAATGTCCCAGGTCTCTCTGTTTAAACTGCTCGAGTATTTCTGTTTAAACTGCCCGAGGTCTCTCTGTTTAAACTGCCCGACTCTCTATGTTTAAAATGCCCGAGTCTCTCTGTTTAAAATGTCCCTGGTCTCTGTTTAAAGTGCCCGAGGTCTCTCTGTTTAAACTGCTCGAGTATTTCTGTTTAAACTGCCCGAGGTCTCTCTGTTTAAAATGCCCGAGTTTCTCTGTTTAAACTGCCCCAGGTCTTTCTGTTTAAAATGTCCCAGGTCTCTCTGTTTAAACTGCTCGAGTATTTCTGTTTAAACTGCCCGAGGTCTCTCTGCTTAAAATGCCCGAGTCTCTCTGTTTAAACTGCCCGAGGGTCTGTGTTTAAAATGCCCGAGTCTCTCTGTTTAAAATGTCCCAGGTCTCTTTGTTTAAAGTGCCCGAGGTCTCTCTGTTTAAAATGCCCGAGTTTCTCTGTTTAAAGTGCCCGAGGTCTCTCTGTTTAAACTGCCCGACGTCTCTCTGTTTAAATTGCCCGAGGTCTCTCTGTTTAAAATGCCCGAGTTTCTCTGTTTAAAGTGCCCGAGGTCTCTCTGTTTAAACTGCCCGAGGTCTCTCTGTTTAAAATTCCAGAGGTCTATCTGTTTAAAATGTCCCAGGTCTCTCTGTTTAAACTGCTCGAATATCTCTGTTTAAACTGCCCGAGGTCTATCTGTTTAAAATGCCAGAGGAATATCTGTTTAAAATGTCCCATGTCTCTCTGTTTAAAGTGCCCGAGTCTCTCTGTTTAAACTGCCCGAGGTCTATCTGTTTAAACTGCCCGAGTCTCTCTGTTTAAACTGCCCGAGGTCTATCTGTTTAAAATGCCCGAGGTCTCTCTGTTTAAACTGCCCGAGTTCGAGCTGTTGAAAATGCCCCAGGTCTCTCTGTTTAAACTGCCCGAGTCTCTATGTTTAAAATGCCCGAGTCTCTCTATTTAAAATGCCAGAGGTCTCTCTGTTTAAAATGCCCGAGGTCTCTCTTTTCAAACTGCCCGAGTCTCTCTGTTTAACCTGGCCGAGTCTCTCTGTTTAAAGTGCCCGAGTTCTCTCCGTTTAAAGTGCCAGAGGTCTCTCTGCTTAAAATGCCCAAGTCTCTCTGTTTAAAATGCCCCAGGTCTCTCTGTTTAAGGTGCCCGAGTCTCTCTGTTTAAAGTGCCCGAGTCTCTCTGTTTAAAATGCCTCAGGTCTCTCTGTTTAAACTGCCCGATTCACTCTGTTTAAAAGGCCCGAGTCACTCTGTTTAAACTGCCCCAGGTCTCTCCGTTTAAAAGGTCCCAAGTCTCTCCGTTTAAACTGCCCGAGTCTCTCTGTTTAAACTGCCCGAGGTCTATCTGTTTAAAATGCCCGTGTCTCTCTGTTTAAACTGCCCGAGTCTCTATGTTTAAAATGCCCGAGTCTCTCTGTTTAAAATGTCCCAGGACTCTTTGTTTAAAGTGCCCGAGGTCTCTCTGTTTAAAATGCCCGAGTTTCTCTGTTTAAAGTGCCCGAGGTCTCTCTGTTTAAAATGTCCCAGGTCTCTCTGTTTAAACTGCTCGAGTATTTCTGTTTAAACTGCCCGAGGTCTCTCTGTTTAAAATGCCCGAGTCTCTCTGTTTAAACTGCCCGAGTCTCTATGTTTAAAATGCCTGAGTCTCTCTGAAAAAATGTCCCAGCTCTCTTTGTTTAAAGTGCCCGAGGTCTCTCTGTTTAAAATGCCCGAGTTTCTCTGTTTAAAGTGCCCGAGGTCTCTCTGTTTAAACTGCCCGACGTCTCTCTGTTTAAATTGCCCGAGGTCTCTCTGTTTAAAATGCCCGAGTTTCTCTGTTTAAAGTGCCCGATGTCTCTCTGTTTAAACTGCCCGACGTCTCTCTGTTTAAATTGCCCGAGGTCTCTCTGTTTAAAATGCCCGAGTTTCTCTGTTTAAACTGCCCCAGGTCTCTTGTTTAAACTGCTCGAGTATTTCTGTTTAAAATGCCCGAGTCTCTCTGTTTAAACTGCCCGAGTCTCTGTGTTTAAAATGCCCGAGTCTCTCTGTTTAAAAGGCCCGTGTTTCTCGGCTAAAGTGCCCAGGTCTCTCTGTTTAAACTGCCCGAGGTCTCTCTGTTTAAAATGCCTGAGGTCTATCTGTTTAAAATGTCCCAGGTCTCCCTGTTTAAACTGCTCGAGTATCTCTGTTTAAACAGCCCGAGGTCTATCTGTTTAAAATGCCAGAGGAATATCTGTTTAAAATGTCCCAGGTCTCTCTGTTTAAACTGCTCGAGTATCTCTGTTTAAACTGCCCGAGGTCTATCTGTTTAAACTGCCCAAGTCTCTCTGTTTAAACTGCCCGAGGTCTATCTGTTTAAAATGCCCGAAGTCTCTCTGTTTAAACTGCCCGAGTTCTCTCTATTTAAAATGCCAGAGGTCTCTCTGTTTAAAATGCCCGAGGTCTCTCTGTTCAAACTGCCCGAGTCTCTCTGTTTAACCTGGCCGAGTCTCTCTGTTTAAAGTGCCCGAGGTCTCTCCGTTTAAAGACCAGAGGTCTCTCTGCTTAAAATGCCCGAGTCTCTCTGTTTAAAATGCCCCAGGTCTCTCTGTTTAAGGTGCCCGAGTCTCTCAGTTTAAAGTGCCTGAGTCTCTCTGTTTAAAATGCCTCAGGTCTCTCTGTTTAAACTGCCCGATTCACTCTGTTTAAAATGCCCGAATCTCTCTGTTTAAACTGCCCCAGGTCTCTCCGTTTAAAAGGTCCCAGTTCTCTCCGTTTAAACTGCCCGAGTCTCTCTGTTTAAACTGCCCGAGGTCTATCTGTTTAAAATGCCCGTGTCTCTCTGTTTAAACTGCCCGAGTCTCTATGTTTAAAATGCCCGAGTCTCTCTGTTTAAAATGTCCCAGGTCTCTTTGTTTAAAGTGCCCGAGGTCTCTCTATTTAAAATGCCCGAGTTTCTCTGTTTAAAGTGCCCGAGGTCTCTCTGTTTAAAATGTCCCAGGTCTCTCTGTTTAAACTGCTCGAGTATTTCTGTTTAAACGGCCCGAGGTCTCTCTGTTTAAAATGCCCCAGGTCTCTCTGTTTAAACTGCTCGAGTATTTCTGTTTAAACTGCCCGAGGTCTCTCTGTTTAAACTGCCCGACTCTCTATGTTTAAAATGCCCGAGTCTCTCTGTTTAAAATGTCCCTGGTCTCTGTTTAAAGTGCCCGAGGTCTCTCTGTTTAAACTGCTCGAGTATTTCTGTTTAAACTGCCCGAGGTCTCTCTGTTTAAAATGCCCGAGTTTCTCTGTTTAAACTGCCCCAGGTCTTTCTGTTTAAAATGTCCCAGGTCTCTCTGTTTAAACTGCTCGAGTATTTCTGTTTAAACTGCCCGAGGTCTCTCTGCTTAAAATGCCCGAGTCTCTCTGTTTAAACTGCCCGAGTCTCTGTGTTTAAAATGCGCGAGTCTCTCTGTTTAAAATGTCCCAGGTCTCTTTGTTTAAAGTGCCCGAGGTCTCTCTGTTTAAAATGCCCGAGTTTCTCTGTTTAAAGTGCCCGAGGTCTCTCTGTTTAAACTGCCCGACGTCTCTCTGTTTAAATTGCCCGAGGTCTCTCTGTTTAAAATGCCCGAGTTTCTCTGTTTAAAGTGCCCGAGGTCTCTCTGTTTAAACTGCCCGAGGTCTCTCTGTTTAAAATGCCAGAGGTCTATCTGTTTAAAATGTCCCAGGTCTCTCTGTTTAAACTGCTCGAATATCTCTGTTTAAATTGCCCGAGGTCTATCTGTTTAAAATGCCAGAGGAATATCTGTTTAAAATGTCCCATGTCTCTCTGTTTAAAGTGCCCGAGTCTCTCTGTTTAAACTGCCCGAGGTCTATCTGTTTAAACTGCCCGAGTCTCTCTGTTTAAACTGCCCGAGGTCTATCTGTTTAAAATGCCCGAGGTCTCTCTGTTTAAACTGCCCGAGTTCGAGCTGTTGAAAATGCCCCAGGTCTCTCTGTTTAAACTGCCCGAGTCTCTATGTTTAAAATGCCCGAGTCTCTCTATTTAAAATGCCAGAGGTCTCTCTATTTAAAATGCCCGAGGTCTCTCTGTTCAAACTGCCCGAGTCTCTCTGTTTAACCTGGCCGAGTCTCTCTGTTTAAAGTGCCCGAGTTCTCTCTGTTTAAACTGCCCGAGTTCTCTCTGTTTGAACTGCCCTAGGTCTCTCTGTTGAAAATGCCCCAGGTCCATCTGTTTAAACTGCCCGAGTCTCTATGTTTCAAATGCCCGAGTCTCTCTATTTAAAATTCCAGAGGTCTCTCTGTTTAAAATGCCCGAGGTCTCTCTGTTCAAACTGCCCGAGTCTCTCTGTTTAACCTGGCCGAGTCTTTCTGTTTAAAGTACCCGAGGTCTCTCCGTTTAAAGTGCCAGAGGTCTCTCTGCTTAAAATGCCCGAGTCTCTCTGTTTAAAATGCCCCAGGTCTCTCTGTTTAAGGTGCCCGAGTCTCTCTGTTTAAAGTGCCCGAGTCTCTCTGTTCAAAATGCCTCAGGTCTCTCTGTTTAAAGTGCCCGATTCACTCTGTTTAAAATGCCCGAATCTCTCTGTTTAAACTGCCCCCGGTCTCTCCGTTTAAAAGGTCCCAGTTCTCTCCGTTTAAACTGCCCGAGTCTCTCTGTTTAAACTGCCCGAGGTCTATCTGTTTAAAATGTCCCATGTCTCTCTGTTTAAAGTGCCCGAGTCTCTCTGTTTAAACTGCTCGAGGTCTATCTGTTTAAACTGCCCGAGTCTCTCTGTTTAAACTGCCCGAGGTCTATCTGTTTAAAATGCCCGAGGTCTCTCTGTTTAAACTGCCCGAGTTCGAGCTGTTGAAAATGCCCCAGGTCTCTCTGTTTAAACTGCCCGAGTCTCTATGTTTAAAATGCCCGAGTCTCTCTATTTAAAATGCCAGAGGTCTCTCTATTTAAAATGCCCGAGGTCTCTCTGTTCAAACTGCCCGAGTCTCTCTGTTTAACCTGGCCGAGTCTCTCTGTTTAAAGTGCCCGAGTTCTCTCCGTTTAAAGTGCCAGAGGTCTCTCTGCTTAAAATGCCCGAGTCTCTCTGTTTAAAATGCCCCAGGTCTCTCTGTTTAAGGTGCCCGAGTCTCTCTGTTTAAAGTGCCCGAGTCTCTCTGTTTAAAATGCCTCAGGTCTCTCTGTTTAAAGTGCACGATTCACTCTGTTTAAAATGCCCGAATCTCTCTGTTGAAACTGCCCCAGGTCTCTCCGTTTAAAAGGTCCCAGGTCTCTCCGTTTAAACTGCCCGAGTCTCTCTGTTTAAACTGCCCGAGTCTCTCTGTTTAAACTGCCCGAGGTCTATCAGTTTAAAATGCCCGTGTCTCTCTGTTTAAACTGCCCGAGTCTCTATGTTTAAAATGCCCGAGTCTCTCTGTTTAAAATGCCCGAGTTTCTCTGTTTAAAGTGCCCGAGGTCTCTCTGTTTAAAACGTCCCAGGTCTCTTTGTTTAAAGTGCCCGAGGTCTCTCTGTTTAAAATGCCCGAGTTTCTCTGTTTAAAGTGCCCGAGGTCTCTCTGTTTAAACTGCCCGACGTCTCTCTGTTTAAATTGCCCGAGGTCTCTCTGTTTAAAATGCCCGAGTTTCTCTGTTTAAAGTGCCCGAGGTCTCTCTGTTTAAACTGCCCGAGGTCTCTCTGTTTAAAATGCCAGAGGTCTATCTGTTTAAAATGTCCCAGGTCTCTCTGTTTAAACTGCTCGAATATCTCTGTTTAAACTGCCCGAGGTCTATCTGTTTAAAATGCCAGAGGAATATCTGTTTAAAATGTCCCATGTCTCTCTGTTTAAAGTGCCCGAGTCTCTCTGTTTAAACTGCCCGAGGTCTATCTGTTTAAACTGCCCGAGTCTCTCTGTTTAAACTGCCCGAGGTCTATCTGTTTAAAATGCCCGAGGTCTCTCTGTTTAAACTGCCCGAGTTCGAGCTGTTGAAAATGCCCCAGGTCTCTCTGTTTAAACTGCCCGAGTCTCTATGTTTAAAATGCCCGAGTCTCTCTATTTAAAATGCCAGAGGTCTCTCTATTTAAAATGCCCGAGGTCTCTCTGTTCAAACTGCCCGAGTCTCTCTGTTTAACCTGGCCGAGTCTCTCTGTTTAAAGTGCCCGAGTTCTCTCTGTTTAAACTGCCCGAGTTCTCTCTGTTTGAACTGCCCTAGGTCTCTCTGTTGAAAATGCCCCAGGTCCATCTGTTTAAACTGCCCGAGTCTCTATGTTTCAAATGCCCGAGTCTCTCTATTTAAAATTCCAGAGGTCTCTCTGTTTAAAATGCCCGAGGTCTCTCTGTTCAAACTGCCCGAGTCTCTCTGTTTAACCTGGCCGAGTCTTTCTGTTTAAAGTACCCGAGGTCTCTCCGTTTAAAGTGCCAGAGGTCTCTCTGCTTAAAATGCCCGAGTCTCTCTGTTTAAAATGCCCCAGGTCTCTCTGTTTAAGGTGCCCGAGTCTCTCTGTTTAAAGTGCCCGAGTCTCTCTGTTCAAAATGCCTCAGGTCTCTCTGTTTAAAGTGCCCGATTCACTCTGTTTAAAATGCCCGAATCTCTCTGTTTAAACTGCCCCCGGTCTCTCCGTTTAAAAGGTCCCAGTTCTCTCCGTTTAAACTGCCCGAGTCTCTCTGTTTAAACTGCCCGAGGTCTATCTGTTTAAAATGTCCCATGTCTCTCTGTTTAAAGTGCCCGAGTCTCTCTGTTTAAACTGCTCGAGGTCTATCTGTTTAAACTGCCCGAGTCTCTCTGTTTAAACTGCCCGAGGTCTATCTGTTTAAAATGCCCGAGGTCTCTCTGTTTAAACTGCCCGAGTTCGAGCTGTTGAAAATGCCCCAGGTCTCTCTGTTTAAACTGCCCGAGTCTCTATGTTTAAAATGCCCGAGTCTCTCTATTTAAAATGCCAGAGGTCTCTCTGTTTAAAATGCCCGAGGTCTCTCTGTTCAAACTGCCCGAGTCTCTCTGTTTAACCTGGCCGAGTCTCTCTGTTTAAAGTGCCCGAGTTCTCTCCGTTTAAAGTGCCAGAGGTCTCTCTGCTTAAAATGCCCGAGTCTCTCTGTTTAAAATGCCCCAGGTCTCTCTGTTTAAGGTGCCCGAGTCTCTCTGTTTAAAGTGCCCGAGTCTCTCTGTTTAAAATGCCTCAGGTCTCTCTGTTTAAAGTGCACGATTCACTCTGTTTAAAATGCCCGAATCTCTCTGTTGAAACTGCCCCAGGTCTCTCCGTTTAAAAGGTCCCAGGTCTCTCCGTTTAAACTGCCCGAGTCTCTCTGTTTAAACTGCCCGAGTCTCTCTGTTTAAACTGCCCGAGGTCTATCAGTTTAAAATGCCCGTGTCTCTCTGTTTAAACTGCCCGAGTCTCTATGTTTAAAATGCCCGAGTCTCTCTGTTTAAAATGCCCGAGCTTCTCTGTTTAAAGTGCCCGAGGTCTCTCTGTTTAAAACGTCCCAGGTCTCTCTGTTTAAACTGCTCGAGTATTTCTGTTTAAACTGCCCGAGGTCTCTCTGTTTAAAATGCCCGAGTCTCTATGTTTAAAGTGCCCGAGGTCTCTCTGTTTAAAATGTCCCAGGTCTCACTGTTTAAATTGCTCGAGTATTTCTGTTTAAACTGCCCGAGGTCTCTCTGTTTAATCTGCCCGACTCTCTATGTTTAAAATGCCCGAGTCTCTCTGTTTAAAATGTCCCTGGTCTCTGTTTAAAGTGCCCGAGGTCTCTCTGTTTAAACTGCTCGAGTATTTCTGTTTAAACTGCCCGAGGTCTCTCTGTTTAAAATGCCCGAGTTTCTCTGTTTAAACTGCCCCAGGTCTCTCTGTTTAAAATGTCCCAGGTCTCTCTGTTTAAACTGCTCGAGTATTTCTGTTTAAACTGCCCGAGGTCTCTCTGTTTAAAATGCCCGAGTCTCTCTGTTTAAACTGCCCGAGGCTCTGTGTTTAAAATGCCCGAGTCTCTCTGTTTAAAATGTCCCAGGTCTCTTTGTTTAAAGTGCCCGAGGTCTCTCTGTTTAAAATGCCCGAGTTTCTCTGTTTAAAGTGCCCGAGGTCTCTCTGTTTAAACTGCCCGACGTCTCTCTGTTTAAATTGCCCGAGGTCTCTCTGTTTAAAATGCCCGAGTTTCTCTGTTTAAAGTGCCCGAGGTCTCTCTGTTTAAACTGCCCGAGGTCTCTCTGTTTAAAATGCCAGAGGTCTATCTGTTTAAAATGTCCCAGGCCTCTCTGTTTAAACTGCTCGAATATCTCTGTTTAAACTGCCCGAGGTCTATCTGTTTAAAATGCCAGAGGAATATCTGTTTAAAATGTCCCATGTCTCTCTGTTTAAAGTGCCCGAGTCTCTCTGTTTAAACTGCCCGAGGTCTATCTGTTTAAACTGCCCGAGTCTCTCTGTTTAAACTGCCCGAGGTCTATCTGTTTAAAATGCCCGAGGTCTCTCTGTTTAAACTGCCCGAGTTCGAGCTGTTGAAAATGCCCCAGGTCTCTCTGTTTAAACTGCCCGAGTCTCTATGTTTAAAATGCCCGAGTCTCTCTATTTAAAATGCCAGAGGTCTCTCTGTTTAAAATGCCCGAGGTCTCTCTGTTCAAACTGCCCGAGTCTCTCTGTTTAACCTGGCCGAGTCTCTCTGTTTAAAGTGCCCGAGGTCTCTCCGTTTAAAGTGCCAGAGGTCTCTCTGCTTAAAATGCCCGAGTCTCTCTGTTTAAAATGCCCCAGGTCTCTCTGTTTAAGGTGCCCGAGTCTCTCTGTTTAAAGTGCCCGAGTCTCTCTGTTTAAAATGCCTCAGGTCTCTCTGTTTAAAGTGCCCGATTCACTCTGTTTAAAATGCCCGAATCTCTCTGTTTAAACTGCCCCAGGTCTCTCCGTTCAAAAGGTCCCAGGTCTCTCCGTTTAAACTGCCCGAGTCTCTCTGTTTAAACTGCCCGAGGTCTATCTGTTTAAAATGCCCGTGTCTCTCTGTTTAAACTGCCCTAGTCTCTATGTTTAAAATGCCCGAGTCTCTCTGTTTAAAATGTCCCAGGTCTCTTTGTTTAAACTGCCCGAGGTCTCTCTGTTTAAAATGCCCGAGTTTCTCTGTTTAAAGTGCCCGAGGTCTATCTGTTTAAACTGCCCGAGTCTCTCTGTTTAAACTGCCCGAGGTCTATCTGTTTTAAATACCCGAGGTCTCTCTGTTTAAACTGCCCGAGTTCTCTCTGTTTAAACTGCCCTAGGTCTCTCTGTTGAAAATGCCCCAGGTCCATCTGTTTAAACTGCCCGAGTCTCTATGTTTCAAATGCCCGAGTCTCTCTATTTAAAATTCCAGAGGTCTCTCTGTTTAAAATGCCCGAGGTCTCTCTGTTCAAACTGCCCGAGTCTCTCTGTTTAACCTGGCCGAGTCTTTCTGTTTAAAGTGCCCGAGGTGTCTCCGTTTAAAGTGCCAGAGGTCTCTCTGCTTAAAATGCCCGAGTCTCTCTGTTTAAAATGCCCCAGGTCGCTCTGTTTAAGGTGCCCGATTCACTCTGTTTAAAATGCCCGAATCTCTCTGTTTAAACTGCCCCAGGTCTCTCCGTTTAAAAGGTCCCAGTTCTCTCCGTTTAAACTGCCCGAGTCTCTCTGTTTAAACTGCCCGAGGTCTATCTGTTTAAAATGCCCGTGTCTCTCTGTTTAAACTGCCCGAGTCTCTATGTTTAAAATGCCCGAGTCTCTCTGTTTAAAATGCCCGAGTTTCTCTGTTTAAAGTGCCCGAGGTCTCTCTGTTTAAAACGTCCCAGGTCTCTCTGTTTAAACTGCTCGAGTATTTCTGTTTAAACTGCCCGAGGTCTCTCTGTTTAAAATGCCCGAGTCTCTATGTTTAAAGTGCCCGAGGTCTCTCTGTTTAAAATGTCCCAGGTCTCTCTGTTTAAACTGCTCGAGTATCTATGTTTAAACTGCCCGAGGTCTCTCTGTTTAAACTGCCCGAGTCTCTCTGTTTAAATTGCCCGAGGTCTATCTGTTTAAAATGCCCGAAGTCTCTCTGTTTAAACTGCCCGAGTTCTCTCTGTTTAAGCTGCCCGAGTCTCTCTATTTAAAATTCCAGAGGTCTCTCTGTTTAAAATGCCCGAGGTCTCTCTGTTCAAACTGCCCGAGTCTCTCTGTTTAACCTGGCCGAGTCTCTATGTTTAAAATGCCCGAGTCTCTCTGTTTAAAATGCCCGAGTTTCTCTGTTTAAAGTGCCCGAGGTCTCTCTGTTTAAAACGTCCCAGGTCTCTCTGTTTAAACTGCTCGAGTATTTCTGTTTAAACTGCCCGAGGTCTCTCTGTTTAAAATGCCCGAGTCTCTATGTTTAAAGTGCCCGAGGTCTCTCTGTTTAAAATGTCCCAGGTCTCTCTGTTTAAATTGCTCGAGTATTTCTGTTTAAACTGCCCGAGGTCTCTCTGTTTAATCGGCCCGACTCTCTATGTTTAAAATGCCTGAGTCTCTCTGTTTAAAATGTCCCTGGTCTCTGTTTAAAGTGCCCGAGGTCTCTCTGTTTAAACTGCTCGAGTATTTCTGTTTAAACTGCCCGAGGTCTCTCTGTTTAAAATGCCCGAGTTTCTCTGTTTAAACTGCCCCAGGTCTTTCTGTTTAAAATGTCCCAGGTCTCTCTGTTTAAACTGCTCGAGTATTTCTGTTTAAACTGCCCGAGGTCTCTCTGTTTAAAATGCCCGAGTCTCTCTGTTTAAACTGCCCGAGGCTCTGTGTTTAAAATGCCCGAGTCTCTCTGTTTAAAATGTCCCAGGTCTCTTTGTTTAAAGTGCCCGAGGTCTCTCTGTTTAAAATGCCCGAGTTTCTCTGTTTAAAGTGCCCGAGGTCTCTCTGTTTAAACTGCCCGACGTCTCTCTGTTTAAATTGCCCGAGGTCTCTCTGTTTAAAATGCCCGAGTTTCTCTGTTTAAAGTGCCCGAGGTCTCTCTGTTTAAACTGCCCGAGGTCTCTCTGTTTAAAATGCCAGAGGTCTATCTGTTTAAAATGTCCCAGGCCTCTCTGTTTAAACTGCTCGAATATCTCTGTTTAAACTGCCCGAGGTCTATCTGTTTAAAATGCCAGAGGAATATCTGTTTAAAATGTCCCATGTCTCTCTGTTTAAAGTGCCCGAGTCTCTCTGTTTAAACTGCCCGAGGTCTATCTGTTTAAACTGCCCGAGTCTCTCTGTTTAAACTGCCCGAGGTCTATCTGTTTAAAATGCCCGAGGTCTCTCTGTTTAAACTGCCCGAGTTCGAGCTGTTGAAAATGCCCCAGGTCTCTCTGTTTAAACTGCCCGAGTCTCTATGTTTAAAATGCCCGAGTCTCTCTATTTAAAATGCCAGAGGTCTCTCTGTTTAAAATGCCCGAGGTCTCTCTGTTCAAACTGCCCGAGTCTCTCTGTTTAACCTGGCCGAGTCTCTCTGTTTAAAGTGCCCGAGGTCTCTCCGTTTAAAGTGCCAGAGGTCTCTCTGCTTAAAATGCCCGAGTCTCTCTGTTTAAAATGCCCCAGGTCTCTCTGTTTAAGGTGCCCGAGTCTCTCTGTTTAAAGTGCCCGAGTCTCTCTGTTTAAAATGCCTCAGGTCTCTCTGTTTAAAGTGCCCGATTCACTCTGTTTAAAATGCCCGAATCTCTCTGTTTAAACTGCCCCAGGTCTCTCCGTTCAAAAGGTCCCAGGTCTCTCCGTTTAAACTGCCCGAGTCTCTCTGTTTAAACTGCCCGAGGTCTATCTGTTTAAAATGCCCGTGTCTCTCTGTTTAAACTGCCATAGTCTCTATGTTTAAAATGCCCGAGTCTCTCTGTTTAAAATGTCCCAGGTCTCTTTGTTTAAACTGCCCGAGGTCTCTCTGTTTAAAATGCCCGAGTTTCTCTGTTTAAAGTGCCCGAGGTCTATCTGTTTAAACTGCCCGAGTCTCTCTGTTTAAACTGCCCGAGGTCTATCTGTTTTAAATACCCGAGGTCTCTCTGTTTAAACTGCCCGAGTTCTCTCTGTTTAAACTGCCCTAGGTCTCTCTGTTGAAAATGCCCCAGGTCCATCTGTTTAAACTGCCCGAGTCTCTATGTTTCAAATGCCCGAGTCTCTCTATTTAAAATTCCAGAGGTCTCTCTGTTTAAAATGCCCGAGGTCTCTCTGTTCAAACTGCCCGAGTCTCTCTGTTTAACCTGGCCGAGTCTTTCTGTTTAAAGTGCCCGAGGTCTCTCCGTTTAAAGTGCCAGAGGTCTCTCTGCTTAAAATGCCCGAGTCTCTCTGTTTAAAATGCCCCAGGTCGCTCTGTTTAAGGTGCCCGATTCACTCTGTTTAAACTGCCCGAATCTCTCTGTTTAAACTGCCCCAGGTCTCTCCGTTTAAAAGGTCCCAGTTCTCTCCGTTTAAACTGCCCGAGTCTCTCTGTTTAAACTGCCCGAGGTCTATCTGTTTAAAATGCCCGTGTCTCTCTGTTTAAACTGCCCGAGTCTCTATGTTTAAAATGCCCGAGTCTCTCTGTTTAAAATGCCCGAGTTTCTCTGTTTAAAGTGCCCGAGGTCTCTCTGTTTAAAACGTCCCAGGTCTCTCTGTTTAAACTGCTCGAGTATTTCTGTTTAAACTGCCCGAGGTCTCTCTGTTTAAAATACCCGAGTCTCTATGTTTAAAGTGCCCGAGGTCTCTCTGTTTAAAATGTCCCAGGTCTCTCTGTTTAAACTGCTCGAGTATTTCTGTTTAAACTGCCCGAGGTCTCTCTGTTTAAACTGCCCGACTCTCTATGTTTAAAATGCCCGAGTCTCGCTGTTTAAAATGTCCCTGGTCTCTGTTTAAAGTGCCCGAGGTCTCTCTGTTTAAACTGCTCGAGTATTTCTGTTTAAACTGCCCGAGGTCTCTCTGTTTAAAATGCCCGAGTTTCTCTGTTTAAACTGCCCCAGGTCTTTCTGTTTAAAATGTCCCAGGTCTCTCTGTTTAAACTGCTCGAGTATTTCTGTTTAAACTGCCCGAGGTCTCTCTGTTTAAAATGCCCGAGTCTCTCTGTTTAAACTGCCCGAGGCTCTGTGTTTAAACTGCCCGAGTCACTCTGTTTAAAATGTCCCAGGTCTCTTTGTTTAAAGTGCCCGAGGTCTCTCTGTTTAAAATGCCCGAGTTTCTCTGTTTAAAGTGCCCGAGGTCTCTCTGTTTAAACTGCCCGACGTCTCTCTGTTTAAATTGCCCGAGGTCTCTCTGTTTAAAATGCCCGAGTTTCTCTGTTTAAAGTGCCCGAGGTCTCTCTGTTTAAACTGCCCGAGGTCTCTCTGTTTAAAATGCCAGAGGTCTATCTGTTTAAAATGTCCCAGGTCTCTCTGTTTAAACTGCTCGAATATCTCTGTTTAAACTGCCCGAGGTCTATCTGTTTAAAATGCCAGAGGAATATCTGTTTAAAATGTCCCATGTCTCTCTGTTTAAAGTGCCCGAGTCTCTCTGTTTAAACTGCCCGAGGTCTCTCTGTTTAAACTGCCCGAGTTCTCTCTGTTTAAACTGCCCTAGGTCTCTCTGTTGAAAATGCCCCAGGTCCATCTGTTTAAACTGCCCGAGTCTCTATGTTTCAAATGCCCGAGTCTCTCTATTTAAAATTCCAGAGGTCTCACTGATTAAAATGCCCGAGGTCTCTCTGTTCAAACTGCCCGAGTCTCTCTGTTTAACCTGGCCGAGTCTCTATGTTTAAAATGCCCGAGTCTCTCTGTTTAAAATGCCCGAGTTTCTCTGTTTAAAGTGCCCGAGGTCTCTCTGTTTAAAACGTCCCAGGTCTCTCTGTTTAAACTGCTCGAGTATTTCTGTTTAAACTGCCCGAGGTCTCTCTGTTTAAAATGCCCGAGTCTCTATGTTTAAAGTGCCCGAGGTCTCTCTGTTTAAAATGTCCCAGGTCTCTCTGTTTAAATTGCTCGAGTATTTCTGTTTAAACTGCCCGAGGTCTCTCTGTTTAATCTGCCCGACTCTCTATGTTTAAAATGCCCGAGTCTCTCTGTTTAAAATGTGCCTGGTCTCTGTTTAAAGTGCCCGAGGTCTCTCTGTTTAAACTGCTCGAGTATTTGTGTTTAAACTGCCCGAGGTCTCCCTGTTTAAAATGCCCGAGTTTCTCTGTTTAAACTGCCCCAGGTCTTTCTGTTTAAAATGTCCCAGGTCTCTCTGTTTAAACTGCTCGAGTATTTCTGTTTAAACTGCCCGAGGTCTCTCTGTTTAAAATGCCCGAGTCTCTCTGTTTAAACTGCCCGAGGCTCTGTGTTTAAAATGCCCGAGTCTCTCTGTTTAAAATGTCCCAGGTCTCTTTGTTTAAAGTGCCCGAGATCTCTCTGTTTAAAATGCCCGAGTTTCTCTGTTTAAAGTGCCCGAGGTCTCTCTGTTTAAACTGCCCGACGTCTCTCTGTTTAAATTGCCCGAGGTCTCTCTGTTTAAAATGCCCGAGTTTCTCTGTTTAAAGTGCCCGAGGTCTCTCTGTTTAAACTGCCCGAGGTCTCTCTGTTTAAAATGCCAGAGGTCTATCTGTTTAAAATGTCCCAGGCCTCTCTGTTTAAACTGCTCGAATATCTCTGTTTAAACTGCCCGAGGTCTATCTGTTTAAAATGCCAGAGGAATATCTGTTTAAAATGTCCCATGTCTCTCTGTTTAAAGTGCCCGAGTCTCTCTGTTTAAACTGCCCGAGGTCTATCTGTTTAAACTGCCCGAGTCTCTCTGTTTAAACTGCCCGAGGTCTATCTGTTTAAAATGCCCGAGGTCTCTCTGTTTAAACTGCCCGAGTTCGAGCTGTTGAAAATGCCCCAGGTCTCTCTGTTTAAACTGCCCGAGTCTCTATGTTTAAAATGCCCGAGTCTCTCTATTTAAAATGCCAGAGGTCTCTCTGTTTAAAATGCCCGAGGTCTCTCTGTTCAAACTGCCCGAGTCTCTCTGTTTAACCTGGCCGAGTCTCTCTGTTTAAAGTGCCCGAGGTCTCTCCGTTTAAAGTGCCAGAGGTCTCTCTGCTTAAAATGCCCGAGTCTCTCTGTTTAAAATGCCCCAGGTCTCTCTGTTTAAGGTGCCCGAGTCTCTCTGTTTAAAGTGCCCGAGTCTCTCTGTTTAAAATGCCTCAGGTCTCTCTGTTTAAAGTGCCCGATTCACTCTGTTTAAAATGCCCGAATCTCTCTGTTTAAACTGCCCCAGGTCTCTCCGTTTAAAAGGTCCCAGGTCTCTCCGTTTAAACTGCCCGAGTCTCTCTGTTTAAACTGCCCGAGTCTCTCTGTTTAAACTGCCCGAGGTCTATCTGTTTAAAATGTCCGTGTCTCTCTGTTTAAACTGCCCGAGTCTCTATGTTTAAAATGCCCGAGTCTCTCTGTTTAAAATGCCCGAGTTTCTCTGTTTAAAGTGCCCGAGGTCTCTCTGTTTAAAACGTCCCAGGTCTCTCTGTTTAAACTGCTCGAGTATTTCTGTTTAAACTGCCCGAGGTCTCTCTGTTTAAAATGCCCGAGTCTCTATGTTTAAAGTGCCCGAGGTCTCTCTGTTTAAAATGTCCCAGGTCTCTCTGTTTAAACTGCTCGAGTATTTCTGTTTAAACTGCCCGAGGTCTCTCTGTTTAAACTGCCCGACTCTCTATGTTTAAAATGCCCGAGTCTCTCTGTTTAAAATGTCCCTGGTCTCTGTTTAAAGTGCCCGAGGTCTCTCTGTTTAAACTGCTCGAGTATTTCTGTTTAAACTGCCCGAGGTCTCTCTGTTTAAAATGCCCGAGTTTCTCTGTTTAAACTGCCCCAGGTCTTTCTGTTTAAAATGTCCCAGGTCTCTCTGTTTAAACTGCTCGAGTATTTCTGTTTAAACTGCCCGAGGTCTCTCTGCTTAAAATGCCCGAGTCTCTCTGTTTAAACTGCCCGAGGGTCTGTGTTTAAAATGCCCGAGTCTCTCTGTTTAAAATGTCCCAGGTCTCTTTGTTTAAAGTGCCCGAGGTCTCTCTGTTTAAAATGCCCGAGTTTCTCTGTTTAAAGTGCCCGAGGTCTCTCTGTTTAAACTGCCCGACGTCTCTCTGTTTAAATTGCCCGAGGTCTCTCTGTTTAAAATGCCCGAGTTTCTCTGTTTAAAGTGCCCGAGGTCTCTCTGTTTAAACTGCCCGAGGTCTCTCTGTTTAAAATTCCAGAGGTCTATCTGTTTAAAATGTCCCAGGTCTCTCTGTTTAAACTGCTCGAATATCTCTGTTTAAACTGCCCGAGGTCTATCTGTTTAAAATGCCAGAGGAATATCTGTTTAAAATGTCCCATGTCTCTCTGTTTAAAGTGCCCGAGTCTCTCTGTTTAAACTGCCCGAGGTCTATCTGTTTAAACTGCCCGAGTCTCTCTGTTTAAACTGCCCGAGGTCTATCTGTTTAAAATGCCCGAGGTCTCTCTGTTTAAACTGCCCGAGTTCGAGCTGTTGAAAATGCCCCAGGTCTCTCTGTTTAAACTGCCCGAGTCTCTATGTTTAAAATGCCCGAGTCTCTCTATTTAAAATGCCAGAGGTCTCTCTGTTTAAAATGCCCGAGGTCTCTCTTTTCAAACTGCCCGAGTCTCTCTGTTTAACCTGGCCGAGTCTCTCTGTTTAAAGTGCCCGAGTTCTCTCCGTTTAAAGTGCCAGAGGTCTCTCTGCTTAAAATGCCCAAGTCTCTCTGTTTAAAATGCCCCAGGTCTCTCTGTTTAAGGTGCCCGAGTCTCTCTGTTTAAAGTGCCCGAGTCTCTCTGTTTAAAATGCCTCAGGTCTCTCTGTTTAAACTGCCCGATTCACTCTGTTTAAAAGGCCCGAGTCACTCTGTTTTAACTGCCCCAGGTCTCTCCGTTTAAAAGGTCCCAAGTCTCTCCTTTTAAACTGCCCGAGTCTCTCTGTTTAAACTGCCCGAGGTCTATCTGTTTAAAATGCCCGTGTCTCTCTGTTTAAACTGCCCGAGTCTCTATGTTTAAAATGCCCGAGTCTCTCTGTTTAAAATGTCCCAGGACTCTTTGTTTAAAGTGCCCGAGGTCTCTCTGTTTAAAATGCCCGAGTTTCTCTGTTTAAAGTGCCCGAGGTCTCTCTGTTTAAAATGTCCCAGGTCTCTCTGTTTAAACTGCTCGAGTATTTCTGTTTAAACTGCCCGAGGTCTCTCTGTTTAAAATGCCCGAGTCTCTCTGTTTAAACTGCCCGAGTCTCTATGTTTAAAATGCCTGAGTCTCTCTGAAAAAATGTCCCAGCTCTCTTTGTTTAAAGTGCCCGAGGTCTCTCTGTTTAAAATGCCCGAGTTTCTCTGTTTAAAGTGCCCGAGGTCTCTCTGTTTAAACTGCCCGACGTCTCTCTGTTTAAATTGCCCGAGGTCTCTCTGTTTAAAATGCCCGAGTTTCTCTGTTTAAAGTGCCCGATGTCTCTCTGTTTAAACTGCCCGACGTCTCTCTGTTTAAATTGCCCGAGGTCTCTCTGTTTAAAATGCCCGAGTTTCTCTGTTTAAACTGCCCCAGGTCTCTTGTTTAAACTGCTCGAGTATTTCTGTTTAAAATGCCCGAGTCTCTCTGTTTAAACTGCCCGAGTCTCTGTGTTTAAAATGCCCGAGTCTCTCTGTTTAAAAGGCCCGTGTTTCTCGGCTAAAGTGCCCAGGTCTCTCTGTTTAAACTGCCCGAGGTCTCTCTGTTTAAAATGCCTGAGGTCTATCTGTTTAAAATGTCCCAGGTCTCCCTGTTTAAACTGCTCGAGTATCTCTGTTTAAACAGCCCGAGGTCTATCTGTTTAAAATGCCAGAGGAATATCTGTTTAAAATGTCCCAGGTCTCTCTGTTTAAACTGCTCGAGTATCTCTGTTTAAACTGCCCGAGGTCTATCTGTTTAAACTGCCCAAGTCTCTCTGTTTAAACTGCCCGAGGTCTATCTGTTTAAAATGCCCGAAGTCTCTCTGTTTAAACTGCCCGAGTTCTCTCTATTTAAAATGCCAGAGGTCTCTCTGTTTAAAATGCCCGAGGTCTCTCTGTTCAAACTGCCCGAGTCTCTCTGTTTAACCTGGCCGAGTCTCTCTGTTTAAAGTGCCCGAGGTCTCTCCGTTTAAAGACCAGAGGTCTCTCTGCTTAAAATGCCCGAGTCTCTCTGTTTAAAATGCCCCAGGTCTCTCTGTTTAAGGTGCCCGAGTCTCTCAGTTTAAAGTGCCTGAGTCTCTCTGTTTAAAATGCCTCAGGTCTCTCTGTTTAAACTGCCCGATTCACTCTGTTTAAAATGCCCGAATCTCTCTGTTTAAACTGCCCCAGGTCTCTCCGTTTAAAAGGTCCCAGTTCTCTCCGTTTAAACTGCCCGAGTCTCTCTGTTTAAACTGCCCGAGGTCTATCTGTTTAAAATGCCCGTGTCTCTCTGTTTAAACTGCCCGAGTCTCTATGTTTAAAATGCCCGAGTCTCTCTGTTTAAAATGTCCCAGGTCTCTTTGTTTAAAGTGCCCGAGGTCTCTCTATTTAAAATGCCCGAGTTTCTCTGTTTAAAGTGCCCGAGGTCTCTCTGTTTAAAATGTCCCAGGTCTCTCTGTTTAAACTGCTCGAGTATTTCTGTTTAAACGGCCCGAGGTCTCTCTGTTTAAAATGCCCCAGGTCTCTCTGTTTAAACTGCTCGAGTATTTCTGTTTAAACTGCCCGAGGTCTCTCTGTTTAAACTGCCCGACTCTCTATGTTTAAAATGCCCGAGTCTCTCTGTTTAAAATGTCCCTGGTCTCTGTTTAAAGTGCCCGAGGTCTCTCTGTTTAAACTGCTCGAGTATTTCTGTTTAAACTGCCCGAGGTCTCTCTGTTTAAAATGCCCGAGTTTCTCTGTTTAAACTGCCCCAGGTCTTTCTGTTTAAAATGTCCCAGGTCTCTCTGTTTAAACTGCTCGAGTATTTCTGTTTAAACTGCCCGAGGTCTCTCTGCTTAAAATGCCCGAGTCTCTCTGTTTAAACTGCCCGAGTCTCTGTGTTTAAAATGCGCGAGTCTCTCTGTTTAAAATGTCCCAGGTCTCTTTGTTTAAAGTGCCCGAGGTCTCTCTGTTTAAAATGCCCGAGTTTCTCTGTTTAAAGTGCCCGAGGTCTCTCTGTTTAAACTGCCCGACGTCTCTCTGTTTAAATTGCCCGAGGTCTCTCTGTTTAAAATGCCCGAGTTTCTCTGTTTAAAGTGCCCGAGGTCTCTCTGTTTAAACTGCCCGAGGTCTCTCTGTTTAAAATGCCAGAGGTCTATCTGTTTAAAATGTCCCAGGTCTCTCTGTTTAAACTGCTCGAATATCTCTGTTTAAACTGCCCGAGGTCTATCTGTTTAAAATGCCAGAGGAATATCTGTTTAAAATGTCCCATGTCTCTCTGTTTAAAGTGCCCGAGTCTCTCTGTTTAAACTGCCCGAGGTCTATCTGTTTAAACTGCCCGAGTCTCTCTGTTTAAACTGCCCGAGGTCTATCTGTTTAAAATGCCCGAGGTCTCTCTGTTTAAACTGCCCGAGTTCGAGCTGTTGAAAATGCCCCAGGTCTCTCTGTTTAAACTGCCCGAGTCTCTATGTTTAAAATGCCCGAGTCTCTCTATTTAAAATGCCAGAGGTCTCTCTATTTAAAATGCCCGAGGTCTCTCTGTTCAAACTGCCCGAGTCTCTCTGTTTAACCTGGCCGAGTCTCTCTGTTTAAAGTGCCCGAGTTCTCTCTGTTTAAACTGCCCGAGTTCTCTCTGTTTGAACTGCCCTAGGTCTCTCTGTTGAAAATGCCCCAGGTCCATCTGTTTAAACTGCCCGAGTCTCTATGTTTCAAATGCCCGAGTCTCTCTATTTAAAATTCCAGAGGTCTCTCTGTTTAAAATGCCCGAGGTCTCTCTGTTCAAACTGCCCGAGTCTCTCTGTTTAACCTGGCCGAGCCTTTCTGTTTAAAGTACCCGAGGTCTCTCCGTTTAAAGTGCCAGAGGTCTCTCTGCTTAAAATGCCCGAGTCTCTCTGTTTAAAATGCCCCAGGTCTCTCTGTTTAAGGTGCCCGAGTCTCTCTGTTTAAAGTGCCCGAGTCTCTCTGTTCAAAATGCCTCAGGTCTCTCTGTTTAAAGTGCCCGATTCACTCTGTTTAAAATGCCCGAATCTCTCTGTTTAAACTGCCCCCGGTCTCTCCGTTTAAAAGGTCCCAGTTCTCTCCGTTTAAACTGCCCGAGTCTCTCTGTTTAAACTGCCCGAGGTCTATCTGTTTAAAATGTCCCATGTCTCTCTGTTTAAAGTGCCCGAGTCTCTCTGTTTAAACTGCTCGAGGTCTATCTGTTTAAACTGCCCGAGTCTCTCTGTTTAAACTGCCCGAGGTCTATCTGTTTAAAATGCCCGAGGTCTCTCTGTTTAAACTGCCCGAGTTCGAGCTGTTGAAAATGCCCCAGGTCTCTCTGTTTAAACTGCCCGAGTCTCTATGTTTAAAATGCCCGAGTCTCTCTATTTAAAATGCCAGAGGTCTCTCTGTTTAAAATGCCCGAGGTCTCTCTGTTCAAACTGCCCGAGTCTCTCTGTTTAACCTGGCCGAGTCTCTCTGTTTAAAGTGCCCGAGTTCTCTCCGTTTAAAGTGCCAGAGGTCTCTCTGCTTAAAATGCCCGAGTCTCTCTGTTTAAAATGCCCCAGGTCTCTCTGTTTAAGGTGCCCGAGTCTCTCTGTTTAAAGTGCCCGAGTCTCTCTGTTTAAAATGCCTCAGGTCTCTCTGTTTAAAGTGCACGATTCACTCTGTTTAAAATGCCCGAATCTCTCTGTTGAAACTGCCCCAGGTCTCTCCGTTTAAAAGGTCCCAGGTCTCTCCGTTTAAACTGCCCGAGTCTCTCTGTTTAAACTGCCCGAGTCTCTCTGTTTAAACTGCCCGAGGTCTATCAGTTTAAAATGCCCGTGTCTCTCTGTTTAAACTGCCCGAGTCTCTATGTTTAAAATGCCCGAGTCTCTCTGTTTAAAATGCCCGAGTTTCTCTGTTTAAAGTGCCCGAGGTCTCTCTGTTTAAAACGTCCCAGGTCTCTTTGTTTAAAGTGCCCGAGGTCTCTCTGTTTAAAATGCCCGAGTTTCTCTGTTTAAAGTGCCCGAGGTCTCTCTGTTTAAACTGCCCGACGTCTCTCTGTTTAAATTGCCCGAGGTCTCTCTGTTTAAAATGCCCGAGTTTCTCTGTTTAAAGTGCCCGAGGTCTCTCTGTTTAAACTGCCCGAGGTCTCTCTGTTTAAAATGCCAGAGGTCTATCTGTTTAAAATGTCCCAGGTCTCTCTGTTTAAACTGCTCGAATATCTCTGTTTAAACTGCCCGAGGTCTATCTGTTTAAAATGCCAGAGGAATATCTGTTTAAAATGTCCCATGTCTCTCTGTTTAAAGTGCCCGAGTCTCTCTGTTTAAACTGCCCGAGGTCTATCTGTTTAAACTGCCCGAGTCTCTCTGTTTAAACTGCCCGAGGTCTATCTGTTTAAAATGCCCGAGGTCTCTCTGTTTAAACTGCCCGAGTTCGAGCTGTTGAAAATGCCCCAGGTCTCTCTGTTTAAACTGCCCGAGTCTCTATGTTTAAAATGCCCGAGTCTCTCTATTTAAAATGCCAGAGGTCTCTCTATTTAAAATGCCCGAGGTCTCTCTGTTCAAACTGCCCGAGTCTCTCTGTTTAACCTGGCCGAGTCTCTCTGTTTAAAGTGCCCGAGTTCTCTCTGTTTAAACTGCCCGAGTTCTCTCTGTTTGAACTGCCCTAGGTCTCTCTGTTGAAAATGCCCCAGGTCCATCTGTTTAAACTGCCCGAGTCTCTATGTTTCAAATGCCCGAGTCTCTCTATTTAAAATTCCAGAGGTCTCTCTGTTTAAAATGCCCGAGGTCTCTCTGTTCAAACTGCCCGAGTCTCTCTGTTTAACCTGGCCGAGTCTTTCTGTTTAAAGTACCCGAGGTCTCTCCGTTTAAAGTGCCAGAGGTCTCTCTGCTTAAAATGCCCGAGTCTCTCTGTTTAAAATGCCCCAGGTCTCTCTGTTTAAGGTGCCCGAGTCTCTCTGTTTAAAGTGCCCGAGTCTCTCTGTTCAAAATGCCTCAGGTCTCTCTGTTTAAAGTGCCCGATTCACTCTGTTTAAAATGCCCGAATCTCTCTGATTAAACTGCCCCCGGTCTCTCCGTTTAAAAGGTCCCAGTTCTCTCCGTTTAAACTGCCCGAGTCTCTCTGTTTAAACTGCCCGAGGTCTATCTGTTTAAAATGTCCCATGTCTCTCTGTTTAAAGTGCCCGAGTCTCTCTGTTTAAACTGCTCGAGGTCTATCTGTTTAAACTGCCCGAGTCTCTCTGTTTAAACTGCCCGAGGTCTATCTGTTTAAAATGCCCGAGGTCTCTCTGTTTAAACTGCCCGAGTTCGAGCTGTTGAAAATGCCCCAGGTCTCTCTGTTTAAACTGCCCGAGTCTCTATGTTTAAAATGCCCGAGTCTCTCTATTTAAAATGCCAGAGGTCTCTCTGTTTAAAATGCCCGAGGTCTCTCTGTTCAAACTGCCCGAGTCTCTCTGTTTAACCTGGCCGAGTCTCTCTGTTTAAAGTGCCCGAGTTCTCTCCGTTTAAAGTGCCAGAGGTCTCTCTGCTTAAAATGCCCGAGTCTCTCTGTTTAAAATGCCCCAGGTCTCTCTGTTTAAGGTGCCCGAGTCTCTCTGTTTAAAGTGCCCGAGTCTCTCTGTTTAAAATGCCTCAGGTCTCTCTGTTTAAAGTGCACGATTCACTCTGTTTAAAATGCCCGAATCTCTCTGTTGAAACTGCCCCAGGTCTCTCCGTTTAAAAGGTCCCAGGTCTCTCCGTTTAAACTGCCCGAGTCTCTCTGTTTAAACTGCCCGAGTCTCTCTGTTTAAACTGCCCGAGGTCTATCAGTTTAAAATGCCCGTGTCTCTCTGTTTAAACTGCCCGAGTCTCTATGTTTAAAATGCCCGAGTCTCTCTGTTTAAAATGCCCGAGTTTCTCTGTTTAAAGTGCCCGAGGTCTCTCTGTTTAAAACGTCCCAGGTCTCTCTGTTTAAACTGCTCGAGTATTTCTGTTTAAACTGCCCGAGGTCTCTCTGTTTAAAATGCCCGAGTCTCTATGTTTAAAGTGCCCGAGGTCTCTCTGTTTAAAATGTCCCAGGTCTCACTGTTTAAATTGCTCGAGTATTTCTGTTTAAACTGCCCGAGGTCTCTCTGTTTAATCTGCCCGACTCTCTATGTTTAAAATGCCCGAGTCTCTCTGTTTAAAATGTCCCTGGTCTCTGTTTAAAGTGCCCGAGGTCTCTCTGTTTAAACTGCTCGAGTATTTCTGTTTAAACTGCCCGAGGTCTCTCTGTTTAAAATGCCCGAGTTTCTCTGTTTAAACTGCCCCAGGTCTCTCTGTTTAAAATGTCCCAGGTCTCTCTGTTTAAACTGCTCGAGTATTTCTGTTTAAACTGCCCGAGGCTCTGTGTTTAAAATGCCCGAGTCTCTCTGTTTAAAATGTCCCAGGTCTCTTTGTTTAAAGTGCCCGAGGTCTCTCTGTTTAAAATGCCCGAGTTTCTCTGTTTAAAGTGCCCGAGGTCTCTCTGTTTAAACTGCCCGACGTCTCTCTGTTTAAATTGCCCGAGGTCTCTCTGTTTAAAATGCCCGAGTTTCTCTGTTTAAAGTGCCCGAGGTCTCTCTGTTTAAACTGCCCGAGGTCTCTCTGTTTAAAATGCCAGAGGTCTATCTGTTTAAAATGTCCCAGGTCTCTCTGTTTAAACTGCTCTAATATCTCTGTTTAAACTGCCCGAGGTCTATCTGTTTAAAATGCCAGAGGAATATCTGTTTAAAATGTCCCATGTCTCTCTGTTTAAAGTGCCCGAGTCTCTCTGTTTAAACTGCCCGAGGTCTCTCTGTTTAAACTGCCCGAGTTCTCTCTGTTTAAACTGCCCTAGGTCTCTCTGTTGAAAATGCCCCAGGTCCATCTGTTTAAACTGCCCGAGTCTCTATGTTTCAAATGCCCGAGTCTCTCTATTTAAAATTCCAGAGGTCTCACTGTTTAAAATGCCCGAGGTCTCTCTGTTCAAACTGCCCGAGTCTCTCTGTTTAACCTGGCCGAGTCTCTATGTTTAAAATGCCCGAGTCTCTCTGTTTAAAATGCCCGAGTTTCTCTGTTTAAAGTGCCCGAGGTCTCTCTGTTTAAAACGTCCCAGGTCTCTCTGTTTAAACTGCTCGAGTATTTCTGTTTAAACTGCCCGAGGTCTCTCTGTTTAAAATGCCCGAGTCTCTATGTTTAAAGTGCCCGAGGTCTCTCTGTTTAAAATGTCCCAGGTCTCTCTGTTTAAATTGCTCGAGTATTTCTGTTTAAACTGCCCGAGGTCTCTCTGTTTAATCTGCCCGACTCTCTATGTTTAAAATGCCCGAGTCTCTCTGTTTAAAATGTCCCTGGTCTCTGTTTAAAGTGCCCGAGGTCTCTCTGTTTAAACTGCTCGAGTATTTCTGTTTAAACTGCCCGAGGTCTCTCTGTTTAAAATGCCCGAGTTTCTCTGTTTAAACTGCCCCAGGTCTTTCTGTTTAAAATGTCCCAGGTCTCTCTGTTTAAACTGCTCGAGTATTTCTGTTTAAACTGCCCGAGGTCTCTCTGTTTAAAATGCCCGAGTCTCTCTGTTTAAACTGCCCGAGGCTCTGTGTTTAAAATGCCCGAGTCTCTCTGTTTAAAATGTCCCAGGTCCCTTTGTTTAAAGTGCCCGAGGTCTCTCTGTTTAAAATGCCCGAGTTTCTCTGTTTAAAGTGCCCGAGGTCTCTCTGTTTAAACTGCCCGACGTCTCTCTGTTTAAATTGCCCGAGGTCTCTCTGTTTAAAATGCCCGAGTTTCTCTGTTTAAAGTGCCCGAGGTCTCTCTGTTTAAACTGCCCGAGGTCTCTCTGTTTAAAATGCCAGAGGTCTATCTGTTTAAAATGTCCCAGGCCTCTCTGTTTAAACTGCTCGAATATCTCTGTTTAAACTGCCCGAGGTCTATCTGTTTAAAATGCCAGAGGAATATCTGTTTAAAATGTCCCATGTCTCTCTGTTTAAAGTGCCCGAGTCTCTCTGTTTAAACTGCCCGAGGTCTATCTGTTTAAACTGCCCGAGTCTCTCTGTTTAAACTGCCCGAGGTCTATCTGTTTAAAATGCCCGAGGTCTCTCTGTTTAAACTGCCCGAGTTCGAGCTGTTGAAAATGCCCCAGGTCTCTCTGTTTAAACTGCCCGAGTCTCTATGTTTAAAATGCCCGAGTCTCTCTATTTAAAATGCCAGAGGTCTCTCTGTTTAAAATGCCCGAGGTCTCTCTGTTCAAACTGCCCGAGTCTCTCTGTTTAACCTGGCCGAGTCTCTCTGTTTAAAGTGCCCGAGGTCTCTCCGTTTAAAGTGCCAGAGGTCTCTCTGCTTAAAATGCCCGAGTCTCTCTGTTTAAAATGCCCCAGGTCTCTCTGTTTAAGGTGCCCGAGTCTCTCTGTTTAAAGTGCCCGAGTCTCTCTGTTTAAAATGCCTCAGGTCTCTCTGTTTAAAGTGCCCGATTCACTCTGTTTAAAATGCCCGAATCTCTCTGTTTAAACTGCCCCAGGTCTCTCCGTTCAAAAGGTCCCAGGTCTCTCCGTTTAAACTGCCCGAGTCTCTCTGTTTAAACTGCCCGAGTCTCTCTGTTTAAACTGCCCGAGGTCTATCTGTTTAAAATGCCCGTGTCTCTCTGTTTAAACTGCCCGAGTCTCTATGTTTAAAATGCCCGAGTCTCTCTGTTTAAAATGCCCGAGTTTCTCTGTTTAAAGTGCCCGAGGTCTCTCTGTTTAAAACGTCCCAGGTCTCTCTGTTTAAACTGCTCGAGTATTTCTGTTTAAACTGCCCGAGGTCTCTCTGTTTAAAATGCCCGAGTCTCTATGTTTAAAGTGCCCGAGGTCTCTCTGTTTAAAATGTCCCAGGTCTCTCTGTTTAAACTGCTCGAGTATTTCTGTTTAAACTGCCCGAGGTCTCTCTGTTTAAACTGCCCGACTCTCTATGTTTAAAATGCCCGAGTCTCTCTGTTTAAAATGTCCCTGGTCTCTGTTTAAAGTGCCCGAGGTCTCTCTGTTTAAACTGCTCGAGTATTTCTGTTTAAACTGCCCGAGGTCTCTCTGTTTAAAATGCCCGAGTTTCTCTGTTTAAACTGCCCCAGGTCTTTCTGTTTAAAATGTCCCAGGTCTCTCTGTTTAAACTGCTCGAGTATTTCTGTTTAAACTGCCCGAGGTCTCTCTGCTTAAAATGCCCGAGTCTCTCTGTTTAAACTGCCCGAGGGTCTGTGTTTAAAATGCCCGAGTCTCTCTGTTTAAAATGTCCCAGGTCTCTTTGTTTAAAGTGCCCGAGGTCTCTCTGTTTAAAATGCCCGAGTTTCTCTGTTTAAAGTGCCCGAGGTCTCTCTGTTTAAACTGCCCGACGTCTCTCTGTTTAAATTGCCCGAGGTCTCTCTGTTTAAAATGCCCGAGTTTCTCTGTTTAAAGTGCCCGAGGTCTCTCTGTTTAAACTGCCCGAGGTCTCTCTGTTTAAAATTCCAGAGGTCTATCTGTTTAAAATGTCCCAGGTCTCTCTGTTTAAACTGCTCGAATATCTCTGTTTAAACTGCCCGAGGTCTATCTGTTTAAAATGCCAGAGGAATATCTGTTTAAAATGTCCCATGTCTCTCTGTTTAAAGTGCCCGAGTCTCTCTGTTTAAACTGCCCGAGGTCTCTATGTTTAAACTGCCCGAGTTCTCTCTGTTTAAACTGCCCTAGGTCTCTCTGTTGAAAATGCCCGAGGTCTCTCTGTTTAAACTGCCCGAGTTCGAGCTGTTGGAAATGCCCCAGGTCTCTCTGTTTAAACTGCCCGAGTCTCTATGTTTAAAATGCCCGAGTCTCTCTATTTAAAATGCCAGAGGTCTCTCTGTTTAAAATGCCCGAGGTCTCTCTGTTCAAACTGCCCGAGTCTCTCTGTTTAACCTGGCCGAGTCTCTCTGTTTAAAGTGCCCGAGGTCTCTCCGTTTAAAGTGCCAGAGGTCTCTCTGCTTAAAATGCCCGAGACTCTCTGTTTAAAATGCCCCAGGTCTCTCTGTTTAAGGTGCCCGAGTCTCTCTGTTTAAATTCCCTAGTCTCTCTGTTTAAAATGCCTCAGGTCTCTCTGTTTAAACTGCCCGATTCAATCTGTTTAAAATGCCCGAATCTCTCTGTTTAAACTGCCCCAGGTCTCTCCGTTTAAAAGGTCCCAGTTCTCTCCGTTTAAACTGCCCGAGTCTCTCTGTTTAAAGTGCCCGAGTTTCTCTGTTTAAATTGCCCGAGGTCTCTCTGTTTAAAATGCCCGAGTTTCTCTGTTTAAAGTGCCCGAGGTCTCTCTGTTTAAACTGCCCGAGGTCTCTCTGTTTAAAATTCCAGAGGTCTCTCTGTTTAAAATGTCCCAGGTCTCTCTGTTTAAACTGCTCGAATATCTCTGTTTAAACTGCCCGAGGTCTATCTGTTTAAAATGCCAGAGGAATATCTGTTTAAAATGTCCCATGTCTCTCTGTTTAAAGTGCCCGAGTCTCTCTGTTTAAACTGCCCGAGGTCTATCTGTTTAAACTGCCCGAGTCTCTCTGTTTAAACTGCCCGAGGTCTATCTGTTTAAAATGCCCGAGGTCTCTCTGTTTAAACTGCCCGAGTTCGAGCTGTTGAAAATGCCCCAGGTCTCTCTGTTTAAACTGCCCGAGTCTCTATGTTTAAAATGCCCGAGTCTCTCTATTTAAAATGCCAGAGGTCTCTCTGTTTAAAATGCCCGAGGTCTCTCTGTTCAAACTGCCCGAGTCTTTTTTTTAACCTGGCCGAGTCTCTCTGTTTAAAGTGCCCGAGTTCTCTCCGTTTAAAGTGCCAGAGGTCTCTCTGCTTAAAATGCCCGAGTCTCTCTGTTTAAAATGCCCCAGGTCTCTCTGTTTAAGGTGCCCGAGTCTCTCTGTTTAAAGTCCCCGAGTCTCTCTGTTTAAAATGCCTCAGGTCTCTCTGTTTAAACTGCCCGATTTACTCTGTTTAAAATGCCCGAATCTCTCTGTTTAAACTGCCCCAGGTCTCTCCGTTTAAAAGGTCCCAGGTCTCTCTGTTTAAACTGCCCGAGTCTCTCTGTTTAAACTGCCCGAGGTCTATCTGTTTAAAATGCCCGTGTCTCTCTGTTTAAACTGCCCTAGTCTCTATGTTTAAAATGCCCGAGTCTCTCTGTTTAAAATGTCCCAGGTCTCTTTGTTTAAACTGCCCGAGGTCTCTCTGTTTAAAATGCCCGAGTTTCTCTGTTTAAAGTGCCCGAGGTCTATCTGTTTAAACTGCCCGAGTCTCTCTGTTTAAACTGCCCGAGGTCTATCTGTTTTAAATACCCGAGGTCTCTCTGTTTAAACTGCCCGAGTTCTCTCTGTTTAAACTGCCCTAGGTCTCTCTGTTGAAAATGCCCCAGGTCCATCTGTTTAAACTGCCCGAGTCTCTATGTTTCAAATGCCCGAGTCTCTCTATTTAAAATTCCAGAGGTCTCTCTGTTTAAACTGCCCGAGTCTCTCTGTTTAACCTGGCCGAGTCTTTCTGTTTAAAGTGCCCGAGGTCTCTCCGTTTAAAGTGCCAGAGGTCTCTCTGCTTAAAATGCCCGAGTCTCTCTGTTTAAAATGCCCCAGGTCGCTCTGTTTAAGGTGCCCGATTCACTCTGTTTAAAATGCCCGAATCTCTCTGTTTAAACTGCCCCAGGTCTCTCCGTTTAAAAGGTCCCAGTTCTCTCCGTTTAAACTGCCCGAGTCTCTCTGTTTAAAATGCCCGAGGTCTATCTGTTTAAAATGCCCGTGTCTCTCTGTTTAAACTGCCCGAGTCTCTATGTTTAAAATGCCCGAGTCTCTCTGTTTAAAATGCCCGAGTTTCTCTGTTTAAAGTGCCCGAGGTCTCTCTGTTTAAAACGTCCCAGGTCTCTCTGTTTAAACTGCTCGAGTATTTCTGTTTAAACTGCCCGAGGTCTCTCTGTTTAAAATGCCCGAGTCTCTATGTTTAAAGTGCCCGAGGTCTCTCTGTTTAAAATGTCCCAGGTCTCTCTGTTTAAACTGCTCGAGTATTTCTGTTTAAACTGCCCGAGGTCTCTCTGTTTAAACTGCCCGACTCTCTATGTTTAAAATGCCCGAGTCTCTCTGTTTAAAATGTCCCTGGTCTCTGTTTAAAGTGCCCGAGGTCTCTCTGTTTAAAATGCCCGAGTTTCTCTGTTTAAACTGCCCCAGGTCTTTCTGTTTAAAATGTCCCAGGTCTCTCTGTTTAAACTGCTCGAGTATTTCTGTTTAAACTGCCCGAGGTCTCTCTGTTTAAAATGCCCGAGTCTCTCTGTTTAAACTGCCCGAGGCTCTGTGTTTAAAATGCCCGAGTCACTCTGTTTAAAATGTCCCAGGTCTCTTTGTTTAAAGTGCCCGAGGTCTCTCTGTTTAAAATGCCCGAGTTTCTCTGTTTAAAGTGCCCGAGGTCTCTCTGTTTAAACTGCCCGACGTCTCTCTGTTTAAATTGCCCGAGGTCTCTCTGTTTAAAATGCCCGAGTTTCTCTGTTTAAAGTGCCCGAGGTCTCTCTGTTTAAACTGCCCGAGGTCTCTCTGTTTAAAATGCCAGAGGTCTATCTGTTTAAAATGTCCCAGGTCTCTCTGTTTAAACTGCTCGAATATCTCTGTTTAAACTGCCCGAGGTCTATCTGTTTAAAATGCCAGAGGAATATCTGTTTAAAATGTCCCATGTCTCTCTGTTTAAAGTGCCCGAGTCTCTCTGTTTAAACTGCCCGAGGTCTCTATGTTTAAACTGCCCGAGTTCTCTCTGTTTAAACTGCCCTAGGTCTCTCTGTTGAAAATGCCCGAGGTCTCTCTGTTTAAACTGCCCGAGTTCGAGCTGTTGGAAATGCCCCAGGTCTCTCTGTTTAAACTGCCCGAGTCTCTATGTTTAAAATGCCCGAGTCTCTCTATTTAAAATGCCAGAGGTCTCTCTGTTTAAAATGCCCGAGGTCTCTCTGTTCAAACTGCCCGAGTCTCTCTGTTTAACCTGGCCGAGTCTCTCTGTTTAAAGTGCCCGAGGTCTCTCCGTTTAAAGTGCCAGAGGTCTCTCTGCTTAAAATGCCCGAGACTCTCTGTTTAAAATGCCCCAGGTCTCTCTGTTTAAGGTGCCCGAGTCTCTCTGTTTAAATTCCCTAGTCTCTCTGTTTAAAATGCCTCAGGTCTCTCTGTTTAAACTGCCCGATTCAATCTGTTTAAAATGCCCGAATCTCTCTGTTTAAACTGCCCCAGGTCTCTCCGTTTAAAAGGTCCCAGTTCTCTCCGTTTAAACTGCCCGAGTCTCTCTGTTTAAAGTGCCCGAGGTCTCTCTGTTTAAAATGTCCCAGGTCTCTCTGTTTAAACTGCTCGAGTATTTCTGTTTAAACTGCCCGAGGTCTCTCTGTTTAAAATGCCCGAGTCTCTATGTTTAAAGTGCCCGAGGTCTCTCTGTTTAAAATGTCCCAGGTCTCTCTGTTTAAACTGCTCGAGTATTTCTGTTTAAACTGCCCGAGGTCTCTCTGTTTAAACTGCCCGACTCTCTATGTTTAAAATGCCCGAGTCTCTCTGTTTAAAATGTCCCTGGTCTCTGTTTAAAGTGCCCGAGGTCTCTCTGTTTAAACTGCTCGAGAATTTCTGTTTGAACTGCCCGAGGTCTCCCTGTTTAAAATGCCCGAGTTTCTCTGTTTAATCTGCCCCTGGTCTTTCTGTTTAAAATGTCCCAGGTCTCTCTGTTTAAACTGCTCGAGTATTTCTGTTTAAACTGCCCGAGGTCTCTCTGTTTAAAATGCCCGAGTCTCTATGTTTAAACTGCCCGAGTATCTCTGTTTAAAATGTCCCAGGTCTCTTTGTTTAAAGTGCCCGAGGTCTCTCTGTTTAAAATGCCCAAGTTTCTCTGTTTAAAGTGCCCGAGGTCTCTCTGTTTAAAATGTCCCAGGTCTCTCTGTTTAAACTGCTCGAGTATTTCTGTTTAAACTGCCCGAGGTCTCTCTGTTTAAAATGCCCGCGTCTCTATGTTTAAAGTGCCCGAGGTCTCTCTGTTTAAAATGCCCGAGTTTCTCTGTTTAAAGTGCCCGAGGTCTCTCTGTTTAAAATGTCCCAGGTCTCTCTGTTTAAACTGCTCGAGTATTTCTGTTTAAACTGCCCGAGGTGTCTCTGTTTAAAATGCCCGAGTCTCTCTGTTTAAACTGCCCCAGTCTCTATGCTTAAAATGCCTGAGTCTCTCTGTTTAAAATGTCCCAGGTCTCTTTGTTTAAAGTGCCCGAGGTCTCTCTGTTTAAAATGCCCGAGTTTCTCTGTTTAAAGTGCCCGAGGTCTCTCTTTTTAAACTGCCCGTCGTCTCTCGGTTTAAATTGCCCGAGGTCTCTCTGTTTAAAATGCCCGAGGTCTGTCTGTTTAAACTGCCCGAATTCTCTCTGTTTAAACTGCTCGAGTTCTGTCTGTTTAAACTCCCCTAGGTCTCTCTGTTGAAAATGCCCCAGGTCTCTCTGTTTAAACTGCCCGAGTCTCTATGTTTAAAATGCCCGAGTCTCTCTATTTAAAATGCCAGAGGTCTCTCTGTTTAAAATGCCAGAGGTCTCTCTGTTCAAACTGCCCGAGTCTCTCTGTTTAAAATGCCAGAGGTGTATCTGTTGATAATGTCCCAGGTCTCTCTGTTTAAACTGCTCGAGTATCTCTGTTTAAACTGCCCGAGGTCTATCTGTTTAAAATGCCAGAGGAATATCTGTTTAAAATGTCCCAGGTCTCTCTGTTTAAAGTGCCCGAGGCTCTCTGTTTAAACTGCCCGAGGTCTATCTGTTTAAACTGCCCGAGTCTCTCTGTTTAAACTGCCCGAGGACTATCTGTTTAAAATGCCCGAGGTCTGTCTGTTTAAACTGCCCGAGTTCTCTCTGTTTAAACTGCCCGAGTTCTCTCTGTTTAAACTGCCCTAGGTCTGTCTGTTGAAAATGCCCCAGGTCTCTCTGTTTAAACTGCCCGAGTCTCTATGTTTAAAATGCCCGAGTCTCTCTATTTAAAATGCCAGAGGTCTCTCTGTTTAAAATGCCCGAGGTCTCTCTGTTCAAACTGCCCGAGTCTCTCTGTTTAACCGGGCCGATTCTCTCTGTTTAAAGTGCCCGAGGTCTCTCCGTTTAAAGTGCCAGAGGTCTCTCTGCTTAAAATGCCCGAGTCTCTCTGTTTAAAATGCCCCAGGTCTCTCTGTTTAAGGTGCCCGAGTCTCTCTGTTTAAAGTGCCCGAGTCTCTCTGTTTAAACTGCCCGAGGTCTATCTGTTTAAACTGCCCGAGTCTCTCTGTTTAAACTGCCCGAGGTCTATCTGTTTAAAATACCCGAGGTCTCTCTGTTTAAACTGCCCGAGTTCTCTCTGTTTAAACTGCCCGAGTTCTTTCTGTTTAAACTGCCCTAGTTCTCTCTGTTGAAAATGCCCCAGGTCTATCTGTTTAAACTGCCCGAGTCTCTATGTTTAAAATGCCCGAGTCTCTCTATTTAAAATGCCAGAGGTCTCTCTGTTTAAAATGCCCGAGGTCTCTCTGTTCAAACTGCCCGAGTCTCTCTGTTTAACCTGGCCGAGTCTCTCTGTTTAAAGTGCCCGAGGTCTCTCCGTTTAAAGTGCCAGAGGTCTCTCTGCTTAAAATGCCCGAGTCTCTCTGTTGAACATGCCCCAGGTCTATCTGTTTAAACTGCCCGAGTCTCTATGTTTAAAATGCCCGAGTCTCTCTATTTAAAATGCCAGAGGTCTCTCTGTTTAAAATGCCCGAGGTCTCTCTGTTCAAACTGCCCGAGTCTCTCTGTTTAACCTGGCCGAGTCTCTCTGTTTAAAGTGCCCGAGGTCTCTCCGTTTAAAGTGCCAGAGGTCTCTCTGCTTAAAATGCCCGAGTCTCTCTGTTTAAAATGCCCCAGGTCTCTCTGTTTAAGGTGCCCGAGTCTCTCTGTTTAAATTGCCCGAGTCTCTCTGTTTAAAATGCCTCAGGTCTCTCTGTTTAAACTGCCCGATTCAATCTGTTTAAAATGCCCGAATCTCTCTGTTTAAACTGCCCCAGGTCTCTCCGTTTAAAAGGTCCCAGTTCTCTCCGTTTAAACTGCCCGAGTCTCTCTGTTTAAACTGCCCGAGGTCTATCTGTTTAAAATGCCTGTGTCTCTCTGTTTAAACTGCCCGAGTCTCTATGTTTAAAATGCCCGAGTCTCTCTGTTTAAAATGTCCCAGGTCTCTTTGTTTAAAGTGCCCGAGGTCTCTCTGTTTAAAATGCCCGAGTTTCTCTGTTTAAAGTGCCCGAGGTCTCTCTGTTTAAAATGTCCCAGGTCTCTCTGTTTAAACTGCTCGAGTATTTCTGTTTAAACTGCCCGAGGTCTCTCTGTTTAAAATGCCCGAGTCTCTATGTTTAAAGTGCCCGAGATCTCTCTGTTTAAAATGTCCCTGGTCTCATTGTTTAAACTGCTCGAGTATTTCTGTTTAAACTGCCCGAGGTCTCTCTGTTTAAACTGCCCGACTCGCTATGTTTAAAATGCCCGAGTCTCTCTGTTTAAAATGTCCCTGGTCTCTGTTTAAAGTGCCCGAGGTCTCTCTGTTTAAACTGCTCGAGTATTTCTGTTTGAACTGCCCGAGGTCTCTCTGTTTAAAATGCCCGAGTTTCTCTGTTTAAACTGCCCCTGGTCTTTCTGTTTAAAATGTCCCAGGTCTCTCTGTTTAAACTGCTCGAGTGTTTCTGTTTAAACTGCCCGAGTACTCTCTGTTTAAAATGCCCGAGTCTCTCTGTTTAAACTGCCCGAGTCTCTCTGTTTAAAATGTCCCAGGTCTCTTTGTTTAAAGTGCCCGAGGTCTCTCTGTTTAAAATGCCCGAGTTTCTCTGTTTAAAGTGCCCGAGGTCTCTCTGTTTAAACTGCCCGACGTCTCTCTGTTTAAATTGCCCGAGGTCTCTCTGTTTAAAATGCCCGAGTTTCTCTATTTAAAGTGCCCGAGGTCTCTCTGTTTAAACTGCCCGAGGTCTCTCTGTTTAAAATGCCAGAGGTCTATCTGTTTAAAATGTCCCAGGTCTCTCTGTTTAAACTGCTCGAATATCTCTGTTTAAACTGCCCGAGGTCTATCTGTTTAAAATGCCAGAGGAATATCTGTTTAAAATGTCCCAGGTCTCTCTGTTTAAAGTGCCCGAGTCTCTCTGTTTAAACTGCCCGAGGTCTATCTGTTTAAACTGCCCGAGTCTCTCTGTTTAAACTGCCCGAGGTCTATCTGTTTAAAATGCCCGAGGTCTCTCTGTTTAAACTGCCCGAGTTCGAGCTGTTGAAAATGCCCCAGGTCTCTCTGTTTAAACTGCCCGAGTCTCTATGTTTAAAATGCCCGAGTCTCTCTATTTAAAATGCCAGAGGTCTCTCTGTTTAAAATGCCCGAGGTCTCTCTGTTCAAACTGCCCGAGTCTCTTTGTTTAACCTGGCCGAGTCTCTGTGTTTAAAGTGCCCGAGGTCTCTCCGTTTAAAGAGCCAGAGGTCTCTCTGCTTAAAATGCCCGAGTCTCTCTGTTGAAAATGCCCCAGGTCTCTCTGTTTAAACTGCCCGAGTCTCTCTGTTTAAAATGCCCGAGTCTCTCTGTTCAAACTTCCCGAGTCTCTCTGTTTAACCTGGCCGAGTCTCTCTGTTTAAAGTGCCCGAGGTCTCTCCGTTTAAAGTGCCAGAGGTCTCTCTGCTTAAAATGCCCGAGTCTCTCTGTTTAAAATGCCCCAGGTCTCTCTGTTTAAGGTGCCCGAGTCTCTCTGTTTAAAATGCCCCAGGTCTCTCTGTTAAAACTGCCCGATTCACTCTGTTCAAAATGCCCGAATCTCTCTGTTTAAACTGCCCCAGGTCTCTCCGTTTAAAAGGTCCCAGTTCTCTCCGTTTAAACTGCCCGAGTCTCTCTGTTTAAACTGCCCGAGGTCTATCTGTTTAAAATGCCCGTGTCTCTCTGTTTAAACTGCCCTAGTCTCTATGTTTAAAATGCCCGAGTCTCTCTGTTTAAAATGTCCCAGGTCTCTTTGTTTAAAGTGCCCGAGGTCTCTCTGTTTAAAATGCCCGAGTTTCTCTGTTTAAAGTGCCCGAGGCCTCTCTGTTTAAAATGCCCGAGTCTCTATGTTTAAAGTGCCCGAGGTCTCTCTGTTTAAAATGTCCCAGGTCTCTCTGTTTAAACTGCTCGAGTATTTCTGTTTAAACTGCCCGAGGTCTCTCTGTATAAACTGCCCGACTCTCTATGTTTAAAACGCCCGAGTCTCTCTGTTTAAAATGTCCCTGGTCTCTGTTTAAAGTGCCCGAGGTCTCTCTGTTTAAACTGCTCGAGTATTTCTGTTTAAACTGCCCGAGGTCTCTCTGTTTAAAATGCCCGAGTTTCTCTGTTTAAACTGCCCCAGGTCTTTCTGTTTAAAATGGCCCAGGTCTCTCTGTTTAAACTGCTCGAGTATTTCTGTTTAAACTGCCCGAGGTCTCTCTGTTTAAAATGCCCGAGTCTCTCTGTTTAAACTGCCCGAGTCTCTGTGTTTAAAATGCCCGAGTCTCTCTGTTTAAAATGTCCCAGGTCTCTTTGTTTAAAGTGCCCGAGGTCTCTCTGTTTAAACTGCCCGACGTCTCTCTGTTTAAATTGCCCGAGGTCTCTCTGTTTAAAATGCCCGAGTTTCTCTGTTTAAAGTGCCCGAGGTCTCTCTGTTTAAACTGCCCGAGGTCTCTCTGTTTAAAATGCCAGAGGTCTATCTGTTTAAAATGTCCCAGGTCTCTCTGTTTAAACTGCTGGAATATCTCTGTTTAAACTGCCCGAGATCTATCTGTTTAAAATGCCAGAGGAATATCTGTTTAAAATGTCCCAGGTCTCTCAGTTTAAAGTGCCCGAGTCTCTCTGTTTAAACTGCCCGAGCTCTATCTGTTTAAACTGCCCGAGTCTCTCTGTTTAAACTGCCCGAGGTCTATCTGTTTAAAATGCCCGAGGTCTCTCTGCTTAAACTGCCCGAGTTCGAGCTGTTGAAAATGCCCCAGGTCTCTCTGTTTAAACTGCCCGAGTCTCTATGTTTAAAATGCCCGAGTCTCTCTATTTAAAATGACAGAGGTCTCTCTGTTTAAAATGCCCGAGGTCTCTCTGTTCAAACTGCCCGAGTCTCTCTGTTTAACCTGGCCGAGTCTCTCTGTTTAAAGTGCCCGAGGTCTCTCCGTTTAAAGTGCCAGAGGTCTCTCTGCTTAAAATGCCCGAGTCTCTCTGTTTAAAATGCCCCAGGTCTCTCTGTTTAACCTGGCCGAGTCTCTCTGTTTAAAGTGCCCGAGTCTCTCTGTTTAAAATGCCTCAGGTCTCTCTGTTTAAAGTGCCCGATTCACTCTGTTTAAAATGCCCGAATCTCTCTGTTTAAACTGCCCCAGGTCTCTCCGTTTAAAAGGTCCCAGGTCTCTCCGTTTAAACTGCCCGAGTCTCTCTGTTTAAAGTGCCCGAGGTCTATCTGTTTAAAATGCCCGTGTCTCTCTGTTTAAACTGCCCGAGTCTCTATGTTTAAAATGCCCGAGTCTCTCTGTTTAAAATGTCCCAGGTCTCTTTGTTTAAAGTGCCCGAGGTCTCTCTGTTTAAAATGCCCGAGTTTCTCTGTTTAAAGTGCCCGAGGTCTCTCTGTTTAAAATGTCCCAGGTCTCTCTGTTTAAACTGCTCGAGTATTTCTGTTTAAACTGCCCGAGGTCTCTCTGTTTAAAATGCCCGAGTCTCTATGTTTAAAGTGCCCGAGGTCTCTCTGTTTGAAATGTCCCAGGTCTCTCTGTTTAAACTGCTCGAGTCTCTCTGTTTAAACTGCCCGAGGTCTATCTGTTTAAAATGCCCGTGTCTCTCTGTTTAAACTGCCCGAGTCTCTATGTTTAAAATGCCCGGGTCTCTCTGTTTAAAATGTCCCAGGTCTCTTTGTTTAAAGTGCCCGAGGTCTCTCTGTTTAAAATGCCCGAGTTTCTCTGTTTAAAGTGCCCGAGGTCTCTCTGTTTAAAATGTCCCAGGTCTCTCTGTTTAAACTGCTCGAGTATTTCTGTTTAAACTGCCCGAGGTCTCTCTGTTTAAAATGCCCGAGTCTCTATGTTTAAAGTGCCCGAGGTCTCTCTGTTTAAAATGTCCCAGGTCTCTCTGTTTAAACTGCTCAAGTATTTCTGTTTAAACTGCCCGAGGTCTCTCTGTTTAAACTGCCCGACTCGCTATGTTTAAAATGCCCGAGTCTCTCTGTTTAAAATGTCCCTGGTCTCTGTTTAAAGTGCCCGAGGTTTCTCTGTTTAAACTGCTCGAGTATTTCTGTTTAAACTGCCCGAGGTCTCTCTGTTTAAAATGCCCGAGTTTCTCTGTTTAAACTGCCCCAGGTCTCTCTGTTTAAAATGTCCCAGGTCTCTCTGTTTAAACTGCTCGAGTATTTCTGTTTAAACTGCCCGAGGTCTCTCTGTTTAAAATGCCCGAGTCTCTCTGTTTAAACTGCCCGAGTCTCTGTGTTTAAAATGCCCGAGTCTCTCTGTTTAAAATGTCCCAGGTCTCTTTGTTTAAAGTGCCCGAGGTCTCTCTGTTTAAAATGCCCGAGTTTCTCTGTTTAAAGTGCCCGAGGTCTCTCTGTTTAAACTGCCCGACGTCTCTCTGTTTAAATTGCCCGAGGTCTCTCTGTTTAAAATGCCCGAGTTTCTCTGTTTAAAGTGCCCGAGGTCTCTCTGTTTAAACTGCCCGAGGTCTCTCTGTTTAAAATGCCCGAGGTCTATCTGTTTAAAATGTCCCAGGTCTCTCTGTTTAAACTGCTCGAATATCTCTGTTTAAACTGCCCGAGGTCTATCTGTTTAAAATGCCAGAGGAATATCTGTTTAAAATGTCCCAGGTCTCTCTGTTTAAAGTGCCCGAGTCTCTCTGTTTAAACTGCCCGAGGTCTATCTGTTTAAACTGCCCGAGTCTCTCTGTTTAAACTGCCCGAGGTCTATCTGTTTAAAATGCCCGAGGTCTCTCTGTTTAAACTGCCCGAGTTCGAGCTGTTGAAAATGCCCCAGGTCTCTCTGTTTAAACTGCCCGAATCTCTATGTTTAAAATGCCCGAGTCTCTCTATTTAAAATGCCAGAGGTCTCTCTGTTTAAAATGCCCGAGGTCTCTCTGTTCAAACTGCCCGAGTCTCTCTGTTTAACCTGGCCGAGTCTCTCTGTTTAAAGTGCCCGAGGTCTCTCCGTTTAAAGTGCCAGAGGTCTCTCTGCTTAAAATGCCCGAGTCTCTCTGTTTAAAATGCCCCAGGTCTCTCTGTTTAAGGTGCCCGAGTCTCTCTGTTTAAAGTGCCCGAGTCTCTCTGTTTAAAATGCCTCAGGTCTCTCTGTTTAAACTGCCCGATTCACTCTGTTTAAAATGCCCGAATCTCTCTGTTTAAACTGCCCCAGGTCTCTCCGTTTAAAAGGTCCCAGGTCTCTCCGTTTAAACTGCCCGAGTCTCTCTGTTTAAACTGCCCGAGGTCTATCTGTTTAAAATGCCCGTGTCTCTCTGTTTAAACTGCCCGAGTCTCTAAGTTTAAAATGCCCGAGTCTCTCTGTTTAAAATGTCCCAGGTCTCTTTGTTTAAAGTGCCCGAGGTCTCTCTGTTTAAAATGCCCGAGTTTCTCTGTTTAAAGTGCCCGAGGTCTCTCTGTTTAAAATGTCCCAGGTCTCTCTGTTTAAACTGCTCGAGTATTTCTGTTTAAACTGCCCGAGGTCTCTCTGTTTAAACTGCTCGAGTATTTCTGTTTAAACTGCCCGAGGTCTCTCTGTTTAAAATGCCCGAGTTTCTCTGTTTAAACTGCCCGAGGTCTCTCTGTTTAAAATGCCCGAGTCTCTCTGTTTAAACTGCCCGAGTCTCTGTGTTTAAAATGCCCGAGTCTCTCTGTTTAAAATGTCCCAGGTCTCTTTGTTTAAAGTGCCCGAGGTCTCTCTGTTTAAAATGCCCGAGTTTCTCTGTTTAAAGTGCCCGACGTCTCTCTGTTTAAATTGCCCGAGGTCTCTCTGTTTAAAATGCCCGAGTTTCTCTGTTTAAAGTGCCCGAGGTCTCTCTGTTTAAACTGCCCGAGGTCTCTCTGTTTAAAATGCCCGAGGTCTATCTGTTTAAAATGTCCCAGGTCTCTCTGTTTAAACTGCTCGAATATCTCTGTTTAAACTGCCCGAGGTCTATCTGTTTAAAATGCCAGAGGAATATCTGTTTAAAATGTCCCAGGTCTCTCTGTTTAAAGTGCCCGAGTCTCTCTGTTTAAACTGCCCGAGCTCTATCTGTTTAAACTGCCCGAGTCTCTCTGTTTAAACTGCCCGAGGTCTATCTGTTTAAAATGCCCGAGGTCTCTCTGTTTAAACTGCCCGAGTTCGAGCTGTTGAAAATGCCCCAGGTCTCTCTGTTTAAACTGCCCGAGTCTCTATGTTTAAAATGCCCGAATCTCTCTGTTTAAAATGTCCCTGGTCTCTGTTTAAAGTGCCCGAGGTCTCTCTGTTTAAACTGCCCGAGGTCTCTCTGTTTAAAATGCCCGAGGTCTATTTGTTTAAAATGTCCCAGGTCACTCTATTTAAACTGCCCGAGGTCTATCTGTTTAAACTGCCCGAGGTCTCTCTGTTTAAACTGCCCGAGTTCTCTCTGTTTAAAGTGCCCGAGGTCTCTCTATTTAAAATGCCCGAGTTCTATCTGTTTAAAATGTCCCAGGTCTCTCTATTTAAACTGCCCGAGGTCTATCTGTTTAAACTGCCCGAGACTCTCTGTTTAAACTGCCCGAGTTCTCTCTGTTTAAAGTGCCCGAGTTTCTCTGTTTAAAATGCCCCAGGTCTCTCTGTTCAAACTGCCCGACTCTCTCTGTTTAAACTGCCCGAGTTCTATCTGTTTAAACTGCCCGAGCTCTATCTGTTTAAACTGCCCGAGTCTCTCTGTTTAAACTGCCCGAGTCTCTAAGTTTAAAATGCCCGAGTCTCTCTGTTTAAAATGTCCCAGGTCTCTTTGTTTAAAGTGCCCGAGGTCTCTCTGTTTAAAATGCCCGAGTTTCTCTGTTTAAAGTGCCCGAGGTCTCTCTGTTTAAAATGTCCCAGGTCTCTCTGTTTAAACTGCTCGAGTATTTCTGTTTAAACTGCCCGAGGTCTCTCTGTTTAAACTGCTCGAGTATTTCTGTTTAAACTGCCCGAGGTCTCTCTGTTTAAAATGCCCGAGTTTCTCTGTTTAAACTGCCCGAGGTCTCTCTGTTTAAAATGTCCCAGGTCTCTCTGTTTAAACTGCTCGAGTATTTCTGTTTAAACTGCCCGAGGTCTCTCTGTTTAAAATGCCCGAGTCTCTCTGTTTAAACTGCCCGAGTCTCTGTGTTTAAAATGCCCGAGTCTCTCTGTTTAAAATGTCCCAGGTCTCTTTGTTTAAAGTGCCCGAGGTCTCTCTGTTTAAAATGCCCGAGTTTCTCTGTTTAAAGTCCCCGACGTCTCTCTGTTTAAATTGCCCGACGTCTCTCTGTTTAAAATGCCCGAGTTTCTCTGTTTAAAGTGCCCGAGGTCTCTCTGTTTAAACTGCCCGAGGTCTCTCTGTTTAAAATGCCCGAGGTCTATCTGTTTAAAATGTCCCAGGTCTCTCTGTTTAAACTGCTCGAATATCTCTGTTTAAACTGCCCGAGGTCTATCTGTTTAAAATGCCAGAGGAATATCTGTTTAAAATGTCCCAGGTCTCTCTGTTTAAAGTGCCCGAGTCTCTCTGTTTAAACTGCCCGAGCTCTATCTGTTTAAACTGCCCGAGTCTCTCTGTTTAAACTGCCCGAGGTCTATCTGTTTAAAATGCCCGAGGTCTCTCTGTTTAAACTGCCCGAGTTCGAGCTGTTGAAAATGCCCCAGGTCTCTCTGTTTAAACTGCCCGAGTCTCTATGTTTAAAATGCCCGAATCTCTCTGTTTAAAATGTCCCTGGTCTCTGTTTAAAGTGCCCGAGGTCTCTCTGTTTAAACTGCCCGAGGTCTCTCTGTTTAAAATGCCCGAGGTCTATTTGTTTAAAATGTCCCAGGTCACTCTATTTAAACTGCCCGAGGTCTATCTGTTTAAACTGCCCGAGGTCTCTCTGTTTAAACTGCCCGAGTTCTCTCTGTTTAAAGTGCCCGAGGTCTCTCTATTTAAAATGCCCGAGTTCTATCTGTTTAAAATGTCCCAGGTCTCTCTATTTAAACTGCCCGAGGTCTATCTGTTTAAACTGCCCGAGACTCTCTGTTTAAACTGCCCGAGTTCTCTCTGTTTAAAGTGCCCGAGTTTCTCTGTTTAAAATGCCCCAGGTCTCTCTGTTCAAACTGCCCGACTCTCTCTGTTTAAACTGCCCGAGTTCTATCTGTTTAAACTGCCCGAGCTCTATCTGTTTAAACTGCCCGAGTCTCTCTGTTTAAACTGCCCGAGGTCTATCTGTTTAAAATGCCCGAGTTCCCTCTGTTTAAACTGCCCGAGTTCGAGCTGTTGAAAATGCCCCAGGTCTCTCTGTTTAAACTGCCCGAGTCTCTATGTTTAAAATGCCCGAGTCTCTCTGTTTAAAATGTCCCTGGTCTCTGTTTAAAGTGCCCGAGGTCTCTCTGTTTAAACTGCCCGAGGTCTCTCTGTTTAAAATGCCCGAGGTCTATTTGTTTAAAATGTCCCAGGTCACTCTATTTAAACTGCCCGAGGTCTATCTGTTTAAACTGCCCGAGGTCTCTCTGTTTAAACTGCCCGAGTTCTCTCTGTTTAAAGTGCCCGAGGTCTCTCTGTTTAAAATGCCCCAGGTCTCTCTGTTCAAACTGCCCGAGTCTCTCTGTTTAAACTGCCCGAGGTCTATCTGTTTAAACTGCCCGAGTCTCTCTGTTTAAATGCCCGAGTTCTCTCTGTTTAAAGTGCCCGAGGTCTCTCTGTTTAAAATGCCCGAGGTCTATCTGTTTAAAGTGCCCGAGTTTCTCTGTTTAAAATGCCCCAGGTCTCTCTGTTCAAACTGCCCGACTCTCTCTGTTTAAACTGCCCGAGTTCTATCTGTTTAAACTGCCCGAGCTCTATCTGTTTAAACTGCCCGAGTCTCTCTGTTTAAACTGCCCGAGGTCTATCTGTTTAAAATGCCCGAGTTCCCTCTGTTTAAACTGCCCGAGTTCGAGCTGTTGAAAATGCCCCAGGTCTCTCTGTTTAAACTGCCCGAGTCTCTATGTTTAAAATGCCCGAGTCTCTCTGTTTAAAATGTCCCTGGTCTCTGTTTAAAGTGCCCGAGGTCTCTCTGTTTAAACTGCCCGAGGTCTCTCTGTTTAAAATGCCCGAGGTCTATTTGTTTAAAATGTCCCAGGTCACTCTATTTAAACTGCCCGAGGTCTATCTGTTTAAACTGCCCGAGGTCTCTCTGTTTAAACTGCCCGAGTTCTCTCTGTTTAAAGTGCCCGAGGTCTCTCTGTTTAAAATGCCCCAGGTCTCTCTGTTCAAACTGCCCGAGTCTCTCTGTTTAAACTGCCCGAGGTCTATCTGTTTAAACTGCCCGAGTCTCTCTGTTTAAATGCCCGAGTTCTCTCTGTTTAAAGTGCCCGAGGTCTCTCTGTTTAAAATGCCCGAGGTCTATCTGTTTAAAATGTCCCAGGTCTCTCTATTTAAACTGCCCGAGGTCTATCTGTTTAAACTGCCCGAGTCTCTCTGTTTAAACTGCCCGAGTTCTCTCTGTTTAAAGTGCCCGAGTGTATCTGTTTAAAATGCCCCAGGTCTCTCTGTTCAAACTGCCCGAGTCTCTCTGTTTAAATTGCCCGAGGTCTATCTGTTTAAAATGTCCGAGGTCTCTCTATTTAAAATGCCCGAGTTCTCTCTGTTTAAAATGCCCGAGTTTCTCTGTTTAAACTGCCCCAGGTCTCTCCGTTTAAAATGTCCCAGGTCTCTCCGTTTAACATGCCCGAGTCTCTCTGTTTAAACTGCCCGAGTCTCTCTGTTTAAACTGCCCGAGTCTCTCTTTTTAAAGGCACTAGTCTCTCTGTTTAAAGTGCCCGAGTTTCTCTGTTTAAACTGCCCGTGGCCTCTCTGTTCAAAATGCCCCACGTCTCTCTGTTTAAAATGCCAGTCTCTCTGTTTAAACTGCCCGAGTTCTATCTGTTTAAACTGCCCTAGTTTTCTCTGTTTAAAGTGCCCGAGTCTCTCTGTTTAAAATGCCCCAGGTCTATCTGTTTAAAATGCTCGAGGTCTTTCTGTTTAAATTGCCCGAGTCTCTCTGTTTAAAGTGCCCGAGTGTCTCTGTTTAAATTGCCCCAGGTCTATCTGTTTAAAATGCCCGAGGTCTCTCTGTTTAAACTGCCCGAATCTCTCTGTTTAAAGTGCCCGAGTCTCTCTGTTTAAAATGCCCCAGGTCTCTCTGTTTAAACTGCCCGAGTCTCTCTATTTAAAGTGCCCGAGGTCTCTCTTCTTGAAATGCTCCCGGTATTTCTGTTTAAACGACCCGGATTCTCGCTGCTTACGAAAAAAATATTTGATACAAATGTTATTTTCAATTGGACGATTGCGGCTTAGAATGTTGTTGTGTTTAGACCTTTTAGCCATCTCTCGAGGGGCAGCCTTCATTTCCGTAGAAGCCCGAAAATGGTGGACGGCTTCACAGTGGAGTTTTCGTGGCTGCTGCCATGGTAGTGAACTTTCACCAACATGATATTCTGTGCATAGTCACACGTAGCACCTTGATGTATTGAGAGGTTCTTCATTTGCTATTCCTCTCCTCATTGTCATTGTGAATCCTGCATCCTGACAAATGCACGGGAAGTCTCAGCCTTCACCTTCTTGTTGGCAGATAAAATGATATAATCCCACGCCCAGTATAGCCGGTCTCCAACACCTCATGTGAATTGTGTGGTACAAGACAGTGATAGCTTAATGTACACTTCAGGAATTCTGTGAGATGTTCAATGAAAAGCCTGCTTCTGTATCGTTACACTAGATGTTATTGTACATTGGTTCTTGAAATAACATGAAATAAAGGGTGAATTTTGTCTTACAGAAGCAGGCTGGCAAATTGGATTTTTTTTTAGGATCATGAAAGTTGTTATTTTCAAAACGACTGATCATTCAACAAAGTAACACCGGGAATTGTTTCGCAGGACCAAAGGGATGGTTCAAAGGCAGCACCAGGATAAAGCAATTAATCAGGTGTAAAACGCGGCATTCAGAAACGGATCGGACATGAGGTAACACACAGCGTTAGTGGCATTGACTTTTGGAGACAAAGCAAGAAGGAACAGGAAGGATGAGAGCGAGAAAGAGAAAAGGAGAGAGAATGGAATAGAGAGAGGCAGGTGGAAGTATAAAGGGCAATTATAGAGAGAGCAGCCTCTGTGTTAATAACACCCTCACAGACACCCTCACACACACTCAGGCATATTCATATACACACAAAAGCAGTCTCACAAACACTAGCACACACACACTTGCATACATGGACAGACGAACACAATCACCCACAAGTATAAACACATACATACTCTCACAAACACAGACTCACACTCACTCGCAAAGATACAGTCGCGTACACTGACACACGCAACCACAATCCGACATAGAAACAGCAACGCATAATCACACACACTCATACACACAGGCACACATACTCTCATACACACACATACACTCGCACACACACACATTCATTCATACACCACACAGCACTCATAATCAGGCAGAGAACAAAGATTGATGATATCAATCTGACTCGAGTCAACTGGGGAGTAAATTAGAAAAGTAACACAAGCAAAGTTTAAAATTCGTGTAGGTTTTATTCTGAAATTTGACAATATATAGAAATCTTCATAGCACAGGTTGGAACTGTAATTGATGATTTGACTATTGTCTGACCCAAAAAATATTAAATATATATGACCCATGATTAGCTTTTGCTGTGAATATATCAGTGTGTAAATTATCTGAGAGCACAGTTGCGGTGAAAAAGATGGAATAAAGTGTGGGAATGTAGAGTGACGCTTGTCTGCAGAGGGAATGACTCTTATTAGTGGTGAATTTAGAAGTTGAAGTTTATGTTTGAACAGGTTCCAAGAGACTCGAACACCTGAAATGGAGCCTTTGGGAAGTAGAAAAGCTCATGCTGCTCTTTCCTTTCGTGTCCGCTAGAGGCCGCTCTCATCCCCTCATGACCTCCTGATTCACCCTCTCGTCCTCCCAGTGTCATCTCTTGCCCAGTCTCCTGCCCGCATGTTCATTCTACAACTGCCGAGGGGAGGAGAGGGCGGGGCAGAATCCTCCATTTAGTCTTCTGACCCTTCCACCATCGCCAAAGTGTCTGATTCCACCACCGCTGTAAAAGTGAATTCAGAGGAGAAAACACTGAAAGTGTCAGTGATTCCGATCTCTGCTTCATTGAGTTAACTGGGCAATTCGTGTAAAGGGATATTTCAGCACCTGCTTCAACTGCTCCCTGAACTTAGTCTGGGTCGCAGCGTAAATCCTAGTGTTTGTGCAGCAACTCAGGAGCTGCATCATGAAGCCCAATTCCTGCACAAATTCCTCTATGATTATGGTCTGAATCCCCATGTACCACATACGGCCCCATATTGAATAAAACAGTAACATTGCCCACAACAGCATGAAATTTACTGAGATCATGAATGGGAAAATAGTGGATTTCCTCCGATTCTCCATCTCTGCATCTCTGGGACTCTCCCCACTGCTGTGAGCCCGGAGCCTCCTACGGGCTCTGCTCTTCACTAACATGTGTCTGACCGTGAGAACATTGAGCAGCAGAATCAGGACAAATGGGATACCTGGTGTTAGAATGTGGTAAATAAGCTCAATTATTCCCAGTTGTTCAGAGGCGCGAAGTTCAATTGATACAGAACAAAATCAGGGAACGTTAATCAGCAAATACGTGCCGGATAAGAAAAAATACCAGAAAATATTTTTCAGACTGATCACCGCAGTCACTGTCGCCAGAACAATTGCTGCCGTTTTCTCTGTGCAATGTTTAATATTCAGCTTTGGGCAACAAATGGCCACAAAGCGATCAATGGTGAAAGTGACTGGGCAAAGGTGAACCAGACAGTGGCGGCATAAAGCAGGGCAGTATGGATATTGCAACAGGGTATAGAAACCAAGAAATTAAACAGTTTATCAAAAAAATTGGAATATGTATCAATATCAGGTCGAAGATAATGACGAGTTCATCTGCCATTGCCATTGCCAACAGGTAGGACGTTACACATTTGGAGAGACCACACTTTCCCCGAGAAATTATCACAACCGTCAGTAAGTAAACTGTGCGTAAGGAAAACAAACATAGAAATTATACATCACGCATAGAGGAGTGGAATCAATTTTATTGAGCAGTGGTTGAGATTTTCAAATGTGTTACAGTATCCAATGATGTATTGATAGAATTGTACCTGAAGGAGCTAAGTGAATGTCTGCACCATGTTGGAGGGCAGGAGAGATGAAATGATAATAAAATGGTACAGAAATAATCCAACACAATTTTGACCCTAATCCTTCTCTGGCTAACTTAAACAGCTGCATGGTCTCTTAACCCTCGCAGTTCAAATGAATCATCAATTCTCCCTTTCAGCATCTTCCAGATTACACAAATTACCACAATGTTCGTTCATTGCCCTTAATATCAAACATCGTGATTGTATATGGCTAGTTGCCTTTCAGATGGATATTCCTCCTGCCGGTGCTTCCCTCCTTACCCCGGTCTCTGCAATGGATAGGGACCCCCATTCTTGCCAGCATTAGTTGCTGTGTTATTCGAAAGCCAATAATCTGTGATTGGGTCAAGCAGCCCGAGTTTCTGCCTCAGAGGTTCTCCTAACGGACCCATAACGATCCACAATGAAGGGTGACCGACCAGTACTAGGAACTCTATTTCCATAGGTAGAGCCTGGTGCCTGGAGCATTAGAACAGCATCAGCCTACATTTACACAATTCCATCAATTTAATCAACCATCTGGAGGAGCATCACAGCAGCAACATAAATCAAAGCATGACACAGAGATGGATAGGGAGATAATAGCTCACATGACCAAATTTTTGATCAGAGAGTGAGGTACAATGTGTGTTCTGTTGGCCAAAAGAGAGTTTGGGATTTTGCGGAGCTTCGAGATGGAATTCAAGAGCTTCGACTCTTGGGCACTGCAGATACGCCCACCAGTGATGCAGTGATTAAAATCGGGGATAATCAGGAGGATATAATTAAATGTGTGCAGATATTCTGGAGGGATTTGAGTTTACAGAATACTACAGTAATGGCTTTGGAGGGGTGGGAAGTGTTGCTGGGTGTTGGGGGGGTGGGGTGATGAACCGAATGGGCAAAGCCGATGAGGGATGAGAATTTTAAAATCAAGTTCTTGATTGACATGAAGCCAATGCAGTTCAGTGACACCGGTGTGATTGGGGATCTTAATATGGTGCAAGTTTAGACAAGAACTGCAGGATTCCAGATTGCCCTGTGTTTCCGGAGGGTAGAGTGCACGAGACCAGCTCTGAGTGTTTTGGAATTATTGTGCCTGTGAAGTAACAAAGGCAGGAAGGAGAATACCAGCAACAGGTGAGCAGAGGCAGAGGCATTTGCAGGCGTTGAAATGCAGGTGCAAATAGGGAGTATGAGTGATGGCTTGAAGATGTGGTTAAGAATTCAGGCTGGAATGTGAGGCCAAGGCTGTGAATGAATTGTTGCATTCTCAGACAGATGGTAAGGAGAGGAATGAAGTGGAGGTCTGGTGAAAAGAGGTTGATGTGTGGACAGATAATAATTACTATAGCCTGTCCTGTGATTTCTTGGCATGGCAGATGTGTGCAGGAATAGGTTTTTATGAGGAGAGACAAAACAGTATAATGGTATAATTATAAACGGAGTGGAAGAAGAGAGAGAACACTACTGTATCCTTCTGTGATACAGGGTCTGGGGGCCATTGTATCCGTTTCAACTGGAGCACAGGAATCAGGCATCTAATATTTCAATGCTGCAAAAAAGGTCACAATGAGTTTTTGAGTTCCATCCTTTTGGCAGCAGATGGGCAGATGCAGAGGTGGGGACAGTGATATCGCAGGATTAGTAATGGTTTGAAAATTGAGGAAGAAAACTAGCTCAAGTTCATAGAAACCTCAGAGGCTGGAAAACAGACTGGCACAGCCTAGAATATCAACCAGTGAGGCATTAAGGAATCAATGGATAGGGAGCAGAAAAAGTGACTGGAACTGAGGACAATGGCTTTGGTCATCCCAAATTAGATAGATCAAGAAAATTAATATTGTTAAGAATGGTTTATAAAAAAAAATAGTCTGAAACTTAGCAGGGACACCAAAAATGGCGCGGATGGGATAATATCCAGCTTGGATAGTCAAAATGACAAAATAGAACCTTTCATTCAAATCCAACCAATCATTTTCTACAGAAAGCATATAAAGTGCATCGCTGAAACTCCTGCCCATTGTTCCAACATTCCAATCTATTGTTGTCAGATTCTGATCCATTGCTACAACACTGATATTTATTGTTCTCAGATTCTGATCCATTGTTGCAACATTCCAATGTATTGTTCTCAGTTTCTAATCCATTGTTGCAGCATTCCAATCTGTTATTCTCAGATTATGATCCAATGTTGGAATATGTCAATCTATTGCTCTCGGGGTCTGAGTCACTATTGTAACATCCCAATCTATTGTCCAGATATTCTATTATAGTCTGTCCCTCTTTTGAAGCTGCAAGTTCATGTTAGCAGCAAGCTGAAGCTCCCGCTAACACTATGATGTAGCAACTTGAAGAGACGCCCTTTTCAACAGCACTGGGAAGCACCCAGTGATGTAATTAAGATCCATAGGGCCCATGACATTAATTCCAGCCACTGAATAAACAGGTTCAGTTAACCATTTCAATCCAGTGCTTCTTGCACTGCACTAAAGTGGTAGATTCATCCGGTCCGGCTGAGATGTACGAGGGTTTTTTGCTGGAAAAGTATAAAGAGAGTTGTGCAAAGTTTAAAACCGGGCACATATATGAGCTGTTCAATAAAGAGTTAAGGTGTACATAATGAAGTAGTTGCATGTGATAGAGTATTAAAATAACAACATATTTTTTATTGATAAACCGAATCAGAGTTTACAAAAAGTTAGAAAGTCAGAGCAAAAAAAATGTCTTAACATATAAGCGTTGGTGAAGCCTTAGCTGCAGTATTATTTCTAATTCTGGGGAGCACATTTCAGAAAGGATGTTAAGGGTCTTCGAACGGGGCCAGAAGAATATTACTGGAATTGGAAGAGGGATGAGGGATTTGAGTTGCATGGAGAGACTGGATAAGCTGGAATTGTTTTCCTTTGAGCAGATCAGGAATAGAGGAGGATTAATAGAGACATTTGAAATCATGATGGGATATTTTGGAGTAAACAGTGTGAAACTGGTGATCCTGTAATATGGGTCAGTAACCAGCAGACAAATGTTTAAAGTGATTGACAAACAAACAGAGAGGGGCTCAAGATATTTTGGGGCAAATAAATTTGCAATAAGCTGCCTGAAATGCTGGGGGAGGCAGATACATAAGTGACCTTCACAATATAATTGTATGTGGTTAGACAGTGGATATTTGCTCAGCTAACAGAGGGGGCTTGGTGGTGGCGGAGAGAGATGGATTGATTATATATTTCTTACAAAGATTGGTAACAGGAACTATGGGCCAAATGACCTCCTGCTGAACTGTCTGATTCTATGAGGGTGTTCCAATAGATGGCATTGTGTCCGTATATCATGTTTCCAGTTGTTGGGAACAGTTTCGTTGAGACAGAGGCTGACCATGGGTTGTGCGCTGATGGATGCAAGAGCGCAAACTAACACACTCACCAATTAATGAAGTCACTGAGTCTAATACACACCCAGAAACTATTGCTGGCTCTGAAACTCATATATGCTTTCAAACTAATATAGGTCCTGAACTCAACAGAGTCCCTGAAACGAATACAGACACAATATAAGATTATTGGAGCAGAGTGTTTATACCAGGGTCTGAAACAAATGAAGCCCCTAAGACTATGACAGGTTCTGGTAGTCTTAACGGTTCCATATCTCATTCAGGGCCTGAAGCTCATAAAGACCCTGAAACTAATACAGATCCTGAAACTAAAACAGACCATGAAGCCAATATAGGCAGTGAAATTTAAAGATGTCCTGAAACTAATACAGACACTGAAAATAATAAAGATTCTGAAACTAATGCCGATCCTGAAACAATACAGTCCCTGAAACTGTTACAAACCCTGAAACTAAAGCTAGTCCTGAAACTAATACAGTCCCTGAAGCTAATGCAAATCCTGAAACCAATACAGTCCCTGAAACTTTCACAAACCTTGAAACTAATGCCGACCCTGAAACTATACAGGCCCTGAGACTAATACAGCTGCTGAAACCAATACAGTCCCTGAAACTTTCACACACCCTGAAACTAAAGCAGATACTGAAACTAATACAGATCCTGAAACTGTTTCAAGCTCTGAATCTCATGCAGGCCTAGACACTATTGCATGCTCTAAAACTGATACAGGCTCTGGAATTAATGCAGGCACATATTCTATTATAGGCTCTGAAACTCATGGAACCCTGAAATGAATACAGGCCCAGGAATTATTTCAGGTTCTCAAACTCACAAAGGCCCTGAAACAATACAGGCCTAGATATTATTATAGGCTCTGAAACTCATACAAGCCCTGAAACGCATAAACACCCAGATAAATTGCAGGCTCTGAAACTCATACAGGCCCTAAAACTACTAGAGGACCAGATACTATTACAGGCTCTGAAACTCATACAGGTCCCAAAACTACTAGAGGACCAGATACTATTACAGGTTCTGAATCTCATACAGGGCCTGAAACCTGTACTGGACCTGGAACTAATATAGACCCTGAAACTACTGCAGAAACCTAATAAGTGTATCACACAGAGTGTAATACAGGCTTTGGCCCTAATGAAACACCCGAGACTGTGATGATGGTGAAACTAATATTGCCCCTGAAATAAAGACAGTGCCTGAAACTATTTCCACTCCAAAAATGATTATGGGCCCTGAAATTATAATTACCCTAGGTAAAATACAGACCACTAAACTCCTAAAAACACTGAAAGCAACAGAAGACTTGAAAGCTAATATTAAACGCTGAGACCAGCAGGGGCCATGAAACGAATAAATACAGCTGGGGACCATTGACGTACTACAGACAGGATGACCATGTTGCCCCTTCTGCGCTGTATGATTCTATGAGTTTGTGCCAATGGAGGCCATCGCAGGCTAGAGGCCTCAGAGAGATCAGGGACCTTATGTCATGATTACCATTGTGTTGAACAGTTTCTTTGTGCTTGAGGCTGATCTTCTTTGCACGGTACTGAATCAAGAGCAGAATTAACTGAGCAGCAATACAATTGCCTGAAGATGATAAGACCCTTTCTCTTTCTCTGCCTCTGTCGCTCGCTGCCTCTCTTCCAATTTTATGCTCCACTTCTCACCCATCTCTTTCTTCCTCCATCTTTCTCAATGTCTGATATCTCACCTTGACTCTCTGGGATTGTTAACCTTTCTCTGTCTCACTCTATAATTTTTTGTCGATCTGTCTGTCCCTCTCTCAGTCTTTCTCTCTCACTCTCGTTTGCTGTCTCTGTTTTTAACAGGTAATTTCAATTTCTCTCCCTTTCTTTCCTTGGCTCCCTTCTTCTCCTCTGTATCATCTCTTGTTCACTCTGTCACTCTTTTTTCTGATTCCTGTCACTTCTCTATCTGTCTCTCTCCCATACTGTTATTTTCCTCTCTCTCTGACTTATTCTTATAAACATGTTTTCACTGCCTGAGTTTTTCTTCTTGATTTCTTTCCTGTGCTGTCTGACTGTGTCTGTTTGGTTTTCTCAAGCTGCATCGGTCTCTCTGACTCTATTTCACTTTCTGTATCTCTCTCTCCCTCTCTCCACCATGCCTCTCTGAATCTCTTTCTTTGTCCCACACAAACACTGTCCATATCTCTATCTCTCTCACACACATTATGTATGTCTCAATCAATCTCCTTCTGTCTCAAACACACATTAGCCTTGTCTTTATCTGTTTATCTCTCTTGCACGATCTTTGCCTCCCTCAGTCACTGAATCTATTACAGATCATGTTTCTAATAGAGCTATTGAAACCAGAACAAGCAATTGGCTTAATCCAGTCTAAACCCCGATATGAACGGCAGGTGTGTAACTAATTCAGAACCTGAAACTGTAACAGGCTCTGTTCCTAATTTAAACAGTGAGCCTGAAACAGACCCTGAAACTATTACAACGTTTGAAACAAAGACAGAGCTTCAAACCAGCACAGGCACTTATAAATTATCGTCCCCCCAAAAAACTCATCAATACCCACACCCGTGAAAACATGCATATTCTCCCCGCTTCATCCATGCTGTACCTGGTAAATCTTCCGATCTCCCCCAGTGTAGCAGGTATATTAATCCCCTCCGCAGTGCACACGGTATATGAATTCCTGGCCCGCTGTTGCTGGTACATTCTCCCCTGCCTCAGCTTACCCGACGTCTCATCCTCCCATCCACAGTCTAATAAATAAACAGAAACCGCCCGCCCCCCCTCCTGCCTGCCTCCACCCCACCCGGTGTATGGAGTAAATGACTCCCCTCGTGCACCTTGTATATCACACCGCTCCATCACTGCTGATGACATTTCTCTCTCTTTCCAAAAAGCACCTGCAATATCCGCTTCTCCCAGAATGCCTTGTAGATCACATCCTACTCTGGTCTATCTAGTCTATCAGTAACAATGCTTGTAGCTGTTCTATCTCACACTCTGTCCCAGTGTACTGGGTGTTACCACCCCATCCCCCCCACCCCCTGCAGTGTAGCAGGTATAGTATATATCCCTTCTCACTGGTGGACACAGGTACCTCCCATTTGGTGTAGTTGGAATATCTCCCCATACCCACGGTTACCTGAGATATCACCACTCTCCCCATGTCCCTGTGATATCAGCCCCTACCTGCTCATTTTCAGTTCGGACAGCTTTCCAGTTTCCATTTGGAGGGGCCACTTGTGAACCATGTGGTCGAGAGGGGCTTGTGCTCTCTGCTTCAAAAGATGAGCAGTCTCCCCATAGTCACCCTACTCTGTCACCGGAGCGACAGGCCCCGCCCAACCGTGACATCATAAAGGCAGCTGTCGGTGCCGACTCGAAAATGAATCAACTGACTTCGCCATCTTTCTGGCAATCAAGCAACAGGCCACGCCCTCTCTCTGGCAATGCAGAAAAATGTCCCGGCCCCCTCTCTGATAATGAAGCAACAGGCGCCGCCTTGACTTCCGCTCTGGCATGGGATTAACTGGCCCCGCCTCCGCTCTGATCCATCCCGGCCTTCTCTGGAGCGATGCAGCATCATAGATGCCTGTGTTCAGCCAATTCGATGCACTCCCCGTGATGTCACGGGAACGGCTGAAGGCTTTGGATACTGCAAAGGCTCTGGGCCCTTTACAATGTTCCGGCAATAGTACTGAAGACTAGTCCTTCAGGCCTTCCTCCGCCTCAGCCAAGCTGTTCCATTACAGCTACAACACTGGCACCTAAGGAACAATGTGGACCATTGTGCAGCTATGTCCTGTACACAAAAAACAAGGCAAGTCCAAACCAGCCCATTATCGCCCCCTCAGCCTACAATATTAAAGTAATAGAAGGGATCATCAACAGTGCTATCATTTGGCACTTGCTTAGCAGTAACCTGCTCATTGATGCCCAGTTTATGTTCCGACAATGTCATTCAACTCCTGATCACACTACTACCTTGATTCAAACATCGAAAAAAGGGCTGACCTCCCGAGGTGTGGAGTGATTGTCTGCCCTTGATAGCAAGGTAGCATTCGACCGAGTGTGGCATCACGGAGCCCAAGAAAAACTGAGTCAAGGGGAATCAGAGGGAAAATTCTCTGCTGGTTGGAGACATACCAAGCACAAGGGAAGTTTGTTGTGGTTGTTTGTGGTCAATCATCTCAGTTCCAGGACATCATTTCAGGAATTGCTCAGGGCAGTGCCCTCGGCTTGACCATATTCGCCTGTTTCATCAGTGACCTTCCGTCCATCATAAGGTCAGAGGTGAAGATGCTCGCTTATGATTGCACAATGTTCAGCACCATTGGCAACTCCATAGGTACTGAAGCAGTCCATGTCCATATGGAGGGAGAACTCGACGCCATCCAGGATTGAGCTAATATTTGACATGTAAAACTGTCACCAGAACGCCAAGATCGCTGAGAAAACAAGTGTCATTTGCACAGAAACAAACAGTAAACAAATGTTTTTGTATACACATATACATAGAAATTATAACCACGTTTTTATGTACACACAAACCTAAAATAAACAAGTGGTTTTATACGCACATACACAGAAACAAAAAACAAGTGGTTATGCACAACACGCATATAAACATTAAACATGTGGCAATGTACACACATACACACAAGGAGTAAACAGGTGTTCATGTACACACATACACACAAACAGTAGCCATGTGATTATGTATGCACATAAACACAAACAATAAAAAAGAGGTTATGTACACTCACACAGAGAAACAGTAAACATGCATGCATGTGCACATATGCAAACGAACAATAATCAAGTGGTTATAGACACGCATGCATACGGACAGTAAACATGTAGTTAAGCACACACATATCCACAAATGGCAAACAACTGGTTACGTACATACATGCACACAAGAAATAAACAAGTGGCTATGTAGACACATGCTGACAAACAATACGTACCTGGTTATGTACGCGCACACGCACAGAATAAAAAAAAAGTGGTTATGTACACAGATGTACACAAACAGTAAACATGTGATTATGTTCGCACATGAACACAATCAATAGACACGTGGCTATTCACACATACAAGCAAACTTAAATCTGCGATTATGTACACAATTAAACACTAACTGTAAACAATTAGTTATGTGCAAAATTAAACGAGTTATGAACACGCATTCAAACAGCTCCCACAAAACTCAGGAACTCGACCCCGTCCAGGTCAAAGCACTTGGTTGGCACCCCATCCACAGACATTCACTCCCTCCACCACCAACAGACACTAGCAGCAGTGTGTTTACCATCTACAAGATGCACTGCAGGAATTCGACATGGCATCTTAAACAGCTCCTTCCAAGCGCACAAACTCTACCATCAATAAGGACAAGGGCTGCAGACAGATGGGAACACCACCACCTGGATGTCCTCCTCCAGGTCACTCACCATCTTGACTCGAACATACGGAGCATTTCCATCGCTTTTGCTGCTTCAAAACCAGGAACTCCATTCTAATCCGCACTGCGGGTCTGCCTACACCGTTTGGTCATCGACGGTTCAAGAAGGCAGCTCTCCATCATCTTCTCAAGTGGCAATTATGAATGGGCAATTTATGAGGGCCCAGCCAGTGAAGCTCACACCCTGTGAATGAATAAAACATTCCTGATCACCCTTTCCTGTCTCTGGGTCAATGTCACATCCACTATGCCATTACCTCTATATCCCATGCGTTTCCTTTTCCATAACATGTCTATTTAATGGTGCCTGATCGCACATCTTTGGAAACACCATCTGTGTAACAAGGGACCGACTATCATCGTCAACCTATTCAGATATTCAGTAAGAGGCCTCGATCTAATTTATCAGAAATGTATTCTTTTATATTAAGATTCCCACTTCCCTTATGTTACATGGACCGATACATGTGTTTTTTTAGAACGGTCACAGGTTTTGCCCTCCATCATCTCTTCTGGGAACTGAACCACCAGCCTCATTTGACAGTTTGGCTGCAGTTAGAGAGTTTGTCCTTTTTATAAAACAGGGTGGAGTTTTTACAAGTTTCTAGTCCTTCAGCATCACTCCCATACACAAGGGAGAATGAAGAATTATGTACAGTGTCTCCGCTATGACTATTATCTCTTCCCTCAACAAGCCTCAGTCATCTGTGTTCTGACCAAGGAGTGTTGGAATGAAAACGGTTAAAAGAACCTGTCTGTTCAATGGCTGTAATTAATTTCCATGGATTTTATTTGTGCCTCTGAAACGTTGCCGACTTATATTTATAATCGGCTCTTTACAAAACGGTTTCCCACAATAACATCAGGAGCATTCCATCCGCCACAAATCGGGGTCATCGGCCTTAGAGGGAGGGAAAGGAGAGATAATAATCTGAGCACAATGGATTGGAATGTTACCACAATGGTTCACAATCTGAGAGTAATAGACTGGAATCTTCCAACAATGGGCCTGAATCTGACAACAATAGATTGAAATGTTACAACAATGAGCAGGAGCTTCACTGTGGCACTTAACTTACTTTCTGCTGGAGCTGATCGTATAATTTATACTGGCGCATCATATGGGTACTTTTGGTTATTCAAGCCGGTTACAATCGATCCTGGCTATAACTGGTGTCCCTGGTAAGTCTTTCCATTCAGGCATTAACTTGTGAAACATGACTAACTTTGTTAATGTTCATTTCGCCCACATTTTGGGAAGACAACAGTCATTCTGTGCAATTCTGATCACAAACCCCACTCCTGATCCATCCTCACCAGGTCCCCTATCTGCTCATATAAAAGGTTTATCCAGGCGGCCTACAACCTCTGAGATCCTTTGTTGCCGGGATTAGTTGCAGTCGGAGAGAAATCCACTTTAAAGCTCTCGTTCTTGACTTCCAATTCTTTCTTCAACTCAGCTTGTCCAGTCTAACCAGGTATGCCACATTACTGCAACCGCTATCTTAAATAACGCCTATACTCTTCCAAAACCATTACATCTTTCTGAATGTATGGTGTCCAGTGTTGGACACAATGCACAGGACGGGATCGAATTCATGCTTTCCGTAGATGTATTGTAAAACTCTGCATTTCGTACCCTCTGTCCAAATTCATAATGTGGGGGATCCCATAAGCAATCTTCAGAGCTTTGGTAGCCTGTCCTGGGACGGATAACGGAGAAGGGCAGTGGAAGGAGGGTTACCAGCTGGAAAAAAAAAAAGCCTGTCAAACCCAAAACCCACAGATGAGTGACCAGCATTGTGACAGCTCACTGTTACCTTTGGTATAGTAGGGAGGGAGGAGTCGCTTGCTTAGATCTGGGAGGGTGCAGGGGGTCAAGAGATTGTAAATCAGGCGGGGAAAGCTCTCCACGGTTAGGAGTAAATTTCAATTCAACAATTAATTTGCATCCTTTTGCCCTTAATGCTCTCCTGCCATCCATGTCATCACCGACTTCCCCTTTGTTTTTTCAGGCACAATCATATTCACACAGCTCAGGGGAGCGGAACAGGATGTAACATTTCAAGTTGTGCTCAATCTAACTGGTCACTTTTCTCCCAAGCTAACTTCCATGCATATCGTTCTTCCACATGTTTAATTTATTGTCAATGGTCATCGTCCTCGAGGAAAGTGTGTTGTTTTCAAATGTGCCTCTCGCTACCTGGTGGCCGGAACTACTGGTCGTTATCCTCATCCTGATATTGAGACACATTACGATCGTTCTTGAGGAAGGGTTAAATATCCTGTAGTCTCTCCGTGTATGTAGTGTCCATGCCGTCCCCCTATATTCCGCCACTGGCTGTTCTGTCTGGTTCACCGTCACTTTCACCTTTTATCGATTTGTCATTATTTGACACCAAAATCTGAAAAATAAATATTGTGCCGAGAAAACGGCAGCAGTAGTTCTGGGAACAGTGACCGCGCTGAGCTGTTTAAAGAACATCACCTGCTATTTGATGCTCACAGGTTAGTATTTATTGGGAACGCCCCATGGTTATTGTGGTGCAACATATGCTTTTCAGCTCTCTCGGGCCTGGCTAACGATTCAATTTCTCCATTACATTCTCACCCCCTGTGTCCCATTTATCCAGATTCTGCTGCTGAATGTTCTCCCCGTCAGACACATTGTATTGAACAGCAGTCCCCGCAAGGGGACTCAGAGCTCAGGGCAATGGGGATAGTGCCAGAAATCCAGAGATGGAATGTAGGAGGGAATCCATCTTTTTACTGCTCGTTATCTCGTTTCATCCTGTTGTGGGGAATGTTAATATTGTTTCTATCTGAGGCTGAATATCGTTCTTGTGGAATATGCAAGTTGAGATAGATTAAATTGTGACGGAATTGGGTTTCAAGCTGCACCTCCTCAGTTGCTGCACAAACGCTGGGATTTATGTCGTGACCTAGAGTAAGTACAAGGAGCAGTTGACAAATGTGCTGAGATATCCCTTTATTCGAATTCTTCAATCCGTGAAAAGATTTGAAGAAGTTTCTCATTGGCGAAGCAGCTGAAGTTGGTTGGGCCCAGGACAGTAACCCATGAAACAACTGAAGTGATGTCCTGGTGCTGAGATGACTGACTGCCATCAACCACAACCGTCTTCCTTTGTTCTAGATATTACTCGAAAGGGTGCAGCGATGGTGGTGTATGTGACATTGCGTATACGGTATTATTTCTTATTAATATGTTTCTTGATTAGTTTGTGAGCCAGCTCGCCAAATTTGGCACAAACCCCCAGATTCTAATGAGGAGGACTTTGGAGGATTGGCAGGGCTGAGTTTACCTTTGTAATTTCCTAGGCCGATTCCATCTGCTCAGTCCAGTTTCAATCTTTTGAGACTGTGTGGCTTGAAGGGCCATTTCAAGGGTATTTATGAGTGAACCACCATGTTGCTGACGACCAAAAGCCACATGTATCCCAGACAGGAAAGGATGGAAGATTTTTTTTTTCCATAAAGGGTACTAGTGAACCAGTGGAATTATTAAGGCAATCGACCATGGTTTCAAGGTCATCATCAGTCATTTAGCAACAGGTTTTTAGTGAATTCAATTTTCAACATGCTGCAGTGCGATTGGAACGCTGGTCCACAGAGCATTAACCAGGGTCCCGTGTATCTGTGTGTGTGTGTTTCTGTGTGTTTGTTTGGGCTGTCTTTCTGAGAGTGTGAGGGAGAGAGAGTGTATAAGTGAAGTTTTAAAACAATCCATGATCTTATTGAAGGGTTGACAGGCTCGAAGGACCCAATGTCCTCCTCGTGCTCACATTTATGTCTTTCATTCCTCCCCGTGCAGGCGGCAATATGAAGTCTCCGATGTTTCTGGAGCAAAGGCGACTCCTTTTCCCACAATCCCCCGCGCTGGGAAAGTCCTTTTTCATTGAAACGGGACAAAGCTGGCTCAGTTGGACAAAGAGCAGCGACCCGGCGCGGAGGTGAGTAAGAGGTGACCCTAAGAGGAAGAGCCGGTGGAGCAGGAGGTCCGGAGGGGATTGACAGCGGCCTCTGGCGGACAGGATGGGAACAGCAGCATGAACTGTCTCTCTTCCCAATGGCCCCAGTTCAGATGTTCGGGGCTCTGGGAACCTCTTCAGAAATAAACTTCAGCTTCTAAATTTGCCACCAACAAGAACCATTCCCTCTGCAGAGCAGCTTCACTTACCATTCCCACACTATATTCCACCACTGATTTATGAAAGAATATCTGTCCTTGACAATTTTGTGGAGCGTATTTGAAGTTAGTGACTACCACAGAGTGGAGGTAGTGTATTTGCATTCCAACTCAGCTGGTCTCGCTCTGTATCACCATAACCTACAGCAGTGCAGACCAAGAGCTGAAAAATTGGAATAAATTGCAGAGCTCTTCATTTCTGGGCCAGCACGAACAGAATGTGAATAAAGGCTGTTAAGAAGGGAACATGCGTTCTCTCCCATTTATTTTTTGTGTTTGCTACGTATTTTTTCTGGACAAAGAATCATGTGTGAAAATAACAACAATATCTTGGAGACATATTTAATAATATTTTTTAGCAAGATCCAACATTTCAGTTAAACATTGACAACGTGTTGCCGAGGGTCACAGGGTAGAGCGAAGTTTATATACTTCCATTCTGAATTGCGATTAGAGTATGATAACTGATTCGAATGTCCACATTGCAGTCTGAAATAATCCACAGCTACACTTTCCAGCCAATATCTCCAACGGGGAATGAGGAAATAATTCATCCACAGTGTCATCTGGTAAAAGGGCGAATTCACGACCCGAGCGTACAGTGCAGCCCGCTGCAAACTTCAATCTCTTACAACATTGATCAATATTCTCACTTCATCAACCTGTTTCCAGATGCAGCCATGCAGTAAATTAACTTCTCTGAGACTGGCAAAGGGCAGCGCCTGAAGTGGCGATGAGCTGCCAGCAGAGCTTGAGATTGAGTATCTTTAATCTCAAGACAGTGAAAAGGGTTTGTGAAGAGGCTTGGACCCCAGAAGCACGATTATGTAATGAACTCAACACTCACGCTCCCATCCCATCTGATGCTTCCCCTCACCACTCAGTGAGAAGCGCTTACAGAGAGAGAGGGAGAGAGAGAGAGTGAGAGACAGAGAGTGAGAGACAGAGAGAGAGATAATGAGGGAGATAATGAGAGAGAGAGAGAGAGAGAAAGGTTTCAAATGACCTAGCCATCACAGAAAAATGAAGGAGGCTCTTGAAACGTTCAGGTTAATCATTCAGAATTTTTTTGAGCACAACGTTCAAGCAATAACAATAGCACACAAAGTTTACAAACAATCAGATTTCCTTTTAGGGCAGATGATCACAGACTCAACCTTGTTCCAGTTGTAAACTCATTATTCAAACACTCAAACCCTTGTACTTGGAATGCATCTTGAATTCTGCCAATTTATTGATGCCTTTTTAACTGAGAGATTTCCTTGTCTGATTGTCCATCAATGTAATCCCTAGTTGCTGACCTGCACAGTTTGACAGCTTTACCCTGTAGAGTAAGTGGATCATTTCACAACATTTCTGTTGATGATCGCCAGTGCAAATGATAAAGAACTAATTTTTCACTTCCTCAGAAATAAAATTTCGTGTCAGAAAAATGTCATTCAATCTGCCTCACAGCAGTAACTTCAGTAATTCCAGCTGCTCCCCTTAAATTTACTTTCTGTCACAGCAACATGAACTTATATCATACAGCAGATCTAACATAGCTCTTGTCACAAGAAATTACTCATGTCCAATAAAACCTTGGCTTGTGAGTTTAGTTTTTATTCTGCAAAGTCCAGCATCAAATTAACCCCTGATTCGACAGAAACATTGATTAAAAACATGATACATTCCCGGACGCTGACCTTCGACAAGGGACTATCTGTAGTTCCTGTGCCCGTTCTCAGTGTTAACAGTTCCTTGAAATTTTAGCATCTGTAAACAATGGGAGATCTTTAATCAAAACCTTCATTAACCAGGAGATGTTGTCATTCCTGAAGTGGTCCGGAGCTGGAGCGTCAGTCTGCCTTCAGTCTGACCATAGGTCACTGATTTAAAAGAGCGACCTCATATTCTATTTAGCAAAGCATGGATGACTAACGGCCCCACTCTTTAAGTGTGGAGCTGAATCAAACATTGGCAATTGTTGTTGATCACTTTGCTGACAGATGCATTGCATTAAAGACGCTGAAGGTAAAGCAGAGTTGTCATCGAGAGAGTTTGAATTGCACAAGGAGCTGGGATCACGGCTGCTCGGTGACACTCTCCAGCTCTTTCATGGTTCTTGATGGTCCACACCTGAGCACTGAATGTCCTCACGCTTCAAGCCGATTAGACAATGATCCTTCTGGAGCTGCTGCAAACAGAAGCACTGACGGATGAGTGATACAATCAAGGGAGCGATTGGGCAGGATGACTGCATATGTGAGGGATGGATTGATAATGAGAAATATCTCAGTTCTTTGTTCATTCATGGGATGTGGGCTTCCAGGCATCTTCTGCCCTTGTCCTTCTAGATGGTAGTGGTAGTGTGTTATGCACAACATCACTAACTGGCTAACCGGATATCATTGATTGCCACAGCGAATCAGTCTGGACCACGATTCAACAAGGAATTCGTCAGAAATCCTTAGCTGCAGAATTATCTACATTTCAACAGAGAGGGTGCAGATTGTGGATCAATGCAAGAGATCATTTAATTGATAGCAAATTTTAGAAATTATTTATTCTTTCATAGCTTGTGAAGCCCAGCAATGTCACTCTGCTTTGTCACTACTGACTGTACATCAGTCACAAACTCTCAGCACCCTCACTCACTAAATTCTTCTCCCCTCTTTCACTGCATTCCTCTCTGCTGAGTTGCTGCATTCCAGCTCCCAAGTAATGACATCCCACTGCCCTAACTCACGACATCCCACTCCTCTCAGGCATTACGTCTCACTCTCCCAAGTCACGACATTCCAATACCCTCAGACATAGTATCCCTCTCTTCTCAGTCATGACATCACTCTCCCCCTGTCACTACTTCCCACTCTACTCAGATGTTACAAAACACTCGCTTCAACCCACACATTCTAGTTTAATAACTCATCACCTGTCACTCTACTCAGTCACTATATCACATAACCTCTGTTGCATATAGATTAATATCTTCTATTGGTTCCAGTTGGAGTCAAATTCAGTGATGAGTCCCTTTTAAATCTACCTTACCGTGCAGATAACTGTGCTTTAAGACTGTGCTGAAATAGAGGGTGAAATATCGATCAATTCTTTAGTTGATTGCTCCTCGCGTTCCTTATTTGTGGAGATCCCTCGATCTGTGATAAAGGAAGAGGGAGATGAGAATGAAATTTGGGGACAACTGTCAACTTCACTTGTTTGACACAGAGCTTCATTGAACGTCACACATGTTAAGGAATAGGAAGAGTTTAAGTAGGTTATAATGGTATGTGCAGGTGTTAAGAATGAGTTTCATTTTGCAATTTCAAGTGTGACTTCTATTTCTGTATTTTTGCTTAAGAAAGGTCAAATTCAGTTTTAGTATCACTTTGAACAAGTGCTTGTATTCCTATGCGAGTTTACGATTTGGCATGTTACGCAAACACAAAAGTAGAGAAAATTGTGCTGTTACGTATCAAAGTGGGTCCTGACAGGCAGGTCCCTCTCCCTGTTGCACAGAGGAAGACAGGCATGAGTTTGTTTGGGAAGCTGTTGGAGTTTAGCTAGTTTGGAAAACAGTTGTCAAGCAGAAGCCAGCTAAGAGGGGCAGATACCTAGTCAAAAGCCAAATTTGATTTAAAGTAGTTGCCAGAGAGCATGGTGAAAAGGTGACAGATAACTAGTTCCAAGCTAAAGAGGAGGTCGCAAAATCCAGGGGTTCGGAACAGGAGAAAGTCTCAAACAGACCTTCCTCTCAGAGGAAAGGCAGGAAGCTGGGAAAGGCCCTTTGAAATAAATTAAAAGTGAGGGGCATAGAAAAAAGATGCAAATTTCAGCCTTAAAATGACATAAGCTCCAAGAAACATATTTAAAGCGAGAACAGCTTACAAGAGGCAGGAATGTCTGAAAACATGCCTAAAGATCTGCAACTATTTGCTGGGGCACGTGAATTAATGGTACTGTTGTCGGCTGAGTCGGTGAGAGAATGCATAGATGACAGGTTGGATTCATGTTGTAGCTCAGGAAAGAGGGACAGAAGATGGAGATTTCTAAACCCTGGAGGTGTCCCCTTGACGAAGGTGTCTGAAAGAAATCGTCAGTTTGGGAGAAGATTCCAAGCTGAGCCCATAGAGCGTGGAAAATGCAAATGCTCATGTGAAGTACAGAGTTTGGTGAGGCCGGTTGACTCCTGCTGTGACAAGCTTGTGGAAAGAGTTGATGAAGATCCATCGCATTTGGCTGAGCTGGCTTTTTCGCGTGGTTTCAGGGTTGTTGTGCGTGACTATAGGGTCCCACAGTTTTGCATAGACTGTCTACTTATTCTGAACATTAAGGTATACGGTTACTTCGTAACTTGTGATATCTTTACAAATATATATATATTATATATATATATATATAATTGTACAATTGTGTGTGAAGGAGTATTGTAATACAATTCATCCTTTCATGCAAATAAACATTTTATTCGATTACTAAAAGTTCGTCAGTTGCCTCCTGTCATTCTGTTCAGTATCGAAAAATAACAAATTAAAATTTAGGATTTATCAACCTGTTTTCCTCCCTGGGAGTAGGCTTGTGCAGGGGAAACCTCAGCAGGGATCCTAAGACACAGCAGTCTGTATTTCACTGATATTAATCGAATGCTCTTCATTTCTATCTCTGCAACTTGTGCTGTAACTGAAGAAGCCTCAGACTCTCAAACGCAGCACCCATGGAATCCCACTTTCTCGTACACTACATCCCAATCACTCCCGTCATTACTAAAGGCATGTGTTGGCTCCTGAATTCTACGCCACTCGATTGCTAAATCACACAGAATTCAGTCATTGCATCCCACTCCCCTCAGTCATACCATTCCACTACACTCAACCACTTTCCCCTTTCGCCACCACGAGATTCCCTGCGTTATTACATTTTACTACCCTCACAAAGTATACCCCCACCCCCCCACGACAGTGTCAGTAGGATACAGTGTAACTCTCCAGGGCTGTGTAATTGTAGAATTACACAGAGAGAAGAATGAGTTCAGAATAAATCCCACAGAGCGGATATCTGAGGCTGGAGACATCGCTAAGATAGAGGATGGTTTCTCAGTTGATTCTTTGTGGATTCTTCACCGTGCTCCTGAGTTGTCGATGTCCCTGGATATGGAATAAAGGGTATGGGAAAAGGGGTGTTGTGGCGATCACCGCAAACTGCTTGACATTATTCGGTGTAAGTGTATAGAGAACGCCAGATGACTGTGTTTCTATCACTTCTATCTTTCCAATTAGTCTCTGATCTGTCACCGCTGAATATGCACTAAGTACCTAAAGACTACAAATCCAATCAACTCATCCTACTTCACAAATTCACTCAGTGCGAAGCATCACAAAATCTACAACCCAATCCCTTTAGTCACAATATGCCACTTCCCTGAATCACAACGCCCCACTCCCCTCATTCACAACATCAACTGAACTCAATCATTACATCTCAATCCCCTCAGTACATGCATCCCACTCCCCTCAGTCACTATATCTAAATCACCTCAGTCACTACATCCCACTCCCCGCCGTCAGTATGGCACACTCCTCTCAGTCACTACATCCCACTCTTCTCAGTAATTACATCCCTCCCCGTCATCCATTACATCCCAATCGTCTCAGTCACTAACTCCTACTCCCCTCAGCCAATAACTCCCATTCCCCTCAGTCAGTACCTTCCACTCCACTCATTCCTTGCACCCCAGACTCCTCAGTTACTACACCCCACTCTCCTCAGGCACTAATTGTTACCCTCCATAGTAAGTATAACCGACTACACTCAGACAAAGCCTCCCACTCCCCTCATTAAACACTTCCTACTCCCTTCAGTCACTACATCCCTCTCCCCACAGTCACTAAATCAGGCTGCCCACAGTCATGAGACCCCACTTTAAACAATCACTATAACCCTCTCCCCATAGTCACGGCATGCATCCCCCACAGTTCCTCGGGCATTGTCCCTCACTTTGAATTGTATATACCTGCTGGACAGAGCCTTCCTCTACCTCAGAGAGCCCCGTTTGGAGCAGGTTTTCTGATAGACACAAGCAGCAGTGACTATTGGAAATCACTGTAGTTCTGCTGAAAATGTGGTGGCGCGCGGTCCCCGAGCGAGATAGGCCATGGAGAGGAATGGGAAGTGCACCCTGAGGGAGATGGGACAAGGAGAGGAACCCAAGAGAGAGGAGGCATGGAAAGTAGACAGTGAGTGAGGGACAGGGACTTGTCCCCAAGGGAGACAAGACAGCAGGAGGTCCCGCATGGAGATGGGGACATGGGGAGGCGATTTGGAAAGGGGACAGGGAGAGCTGCACGAGGGAGAAGGGACAAGGAGAGGTCCCCGAAGGAGAAGGGAGATGGAGAAGCCCCTGATGGAGATGGGACATGCTGTGGTCCACGAGTGAGAGAGGGCAGGGAGAGGCCCCTGAGGTAGAGGGGACGGGCAAATGTGACAGGGCGTGAGGCGATAAGTTGAGGTCCCCTGTGGTGATGGGAGAGGGAAAGTTCCCTCTTGGAGTGGGGAAAGTGTGAGTTCCCACTGGGAGAGTGGAAAGCAAGAGTTCTCACTTGGAGAGGGTACTGGGTGCTATCCTCCCGGTAGAGTGTTCTGGGGTCGGTTGGCCTTGGAGAACTGGCAGGGAGAGATGACAGGGGGAGGGCGCCGACAGTGAGTGTGCAGGAAGTGCTCCCCGAGGTAGAGGAGAGAAGGAGTGGTACATGAGGGAGATGGAACAAGGAGAGGTCTTTGATGGAGAGGAGACATTGGGTTGTCACACTTGAAGAACCGATATGGTGAAAGGACATGGAGGGGGGAAAGGGAGAGCTCCCCGAGGGAGGGGGGAATGTGAGAGAAATCAGAGAGAGGGGGAAATGGAGAGCTCCCCGAGAGAGTTGTTAACGGGAGAGTGCCCCGAGACCAGGGGGAAAGGGAGAGACATCAGAGAGAAAGGGAAATGGAGATCACCCCTAGGGAGAGGAGAAAGGGAAAGCACCCCGAGAGAGGGGGTAAAGGGAGAGACCTGGCAGAGAGAGAGGGAAATGGAGAGCTCCCGGGGGGAAAGGGGAAAGGGAGAACAGCCCGAGAGAGGTTTTCACGGGAGAGCTCCCCGAGAGAGGGGGTAAAGGGAGAGCGCCCAGAGAGAGAGGGAAATGGAGAGCACCCTGAGAGAAAGAGGTAATGGAGAGCTTCGTGATGGTAATGGGAAAGGCACTGACTCCCTTCGGTGAGGAGGCAGGGAGAGTTCTCCCTGGTAGAGTTGGCTAGGAGAGGAAAATGAGGGAGGGGGTCAAGGAGAGGTCCTGGGGGGTGTGAGTGCACGGAGAGGTCCCGGTGGGACAGAGGGCAGGGAGAGAGCTCGAAGTGAGAGTGGGAAGCGAGAGGATAACCTAGGATTGTGGACTTGGGGTCATGCACCTGGCAGAGATGGCAGGGAGTTGGCCATGACCGAGAGGGGATTGAAAGGGCCTAGAGGGAGAAGGGACACAGAGAGGTCTACCAGGGAGAGGGCACAGGGAGAGGTCAACCGGGGAGAACGGGAAGGGTGAAGTCCCTGACAGTGTGGGCATAGCGAGGGTCTCCTAATGGTGGGTGGGAGGGGGGGAGGGCAAGGAGAGGTCCCCGAGGAAGACGGGGCTGTGAGAATCCATCAAGTGAGTGGGGTGAGTGATAAGTCGCCGAGGCAGAGCAGACAGGAATTTGTAACAATTGAGGACAAGATGAGGAGATGGGGAGAGGACACCCAGGGAAAGGGGACATTGGGGGGTTTTGCGGGGAGTTGGGAAAGGGCGAGAGGATTTGTTGATGGGACCTATAGTAGACTGCGAGAGATTTCGGAGGGAGAGGGGGCATGGTGAGCTTCAAATTGTACTTGTCTTTCATACCAATGACTTTCAATCTGTGTCTCTTGATTTCCAACGCTTATTCCAGTATAAGCAGTCTCTGCTTTTTTATCCTATTCACACCCTTCATGTATTTGAACAGCTCTGCTAAACCTCTCCATTCTCATTTTCTGACCGATGGAGAACAATCCGTGTTTCTCCCCCTGTAGCTGGAACCCTCCCCATCCAACACTTGGAACGGTTCTGGTGAATTTGCTCTGTTCCCTGTTCAAGTTCTTGACGCCCTTATTAAAATGTGGGGTCAGGAATCGGACACATTAGTTCAGATGACGGCTAGTCCCAGATTTTTAAACATTATTTCGAGATGTGGGTATCGTTGGCTGGGCCAGCTTTTATTTCCCATCCCTAGTTGCCCTTCAGTATTTGGTGGTGAGCTGCCTTCTTGAACAGCTGCAGTCCAGGTAGTTTATGTTCACCCACAGTGCTGTTAGAGAGGGCGTTTCAAATTTGACCCAGCGGCAGCGAGGGAACGGCCGATATATTTCCAAGTCAGGATGGTGAGTGACTTAGTGGGGAAATACCAAGTGGTGGTTTTCTGAAGTATCAACTGCCTTTTTTCTTCTTGGTGGTAGCGGTCGTGGATTTGGAAGGTCCTATATCTAAGGAGCCTTGCTGAGTTTCTATAGTGCATCTTTTAGATGGTGCAAACTGCTGCCACTGTGCTTCTGCGGAGGAGGGCGTGAGCGTTTAAGGTGTTGGATGAGGTGACAATCCAGCCTGGTTGCTTTGTCCTGGAAATCGTTGATCTTTTTGAGTTGTTGGAGCTGCAATTATCCAGGCAATTGGATATTATTCCAACACACTCTTGACGAGTGCCTTGTAGATGTGGAAAGATGCATTGTGGGCAGGCTTTGGGGAGCCAGGAGGGGATTAGTGGGGGAAGTTAGTCAGTTAGTGTATAGTGGAAGATTGAACGATGTTACTGCCTTTGGGTGTCGGGGGTGGGGTGGAAGCTTAGCTTCTCTCTTGTTGGTTACAATCATTTCCTGGATACTGTGTGGTGCGAATGTTACTGTCCACCTATGGGAAGGCTGTGGCATAGTGCTAATGTCAGTAAAGCAGTGATCCAGTTTGCCAGGTTCATGGCCTGCAGACACAGGCTCACGCACAACCACTGCAGCTGTTAAATTAAATGCACTGAGTAAATGTGGAATATAAGGCCAGTCTCAGTAACTGCGAACGTGAATCCATCGATCATTATCAGGGCAATTCACGTGGTTCATTTTTGGGAAGGAAACATGCCGTCCTTACCTGGACTGGCCAACACGTGACCGCAAACCCACAGCAATGTACTCGAATCTGAAATGGCCGTGCAACATGCTCAGTTGTCTCAAACCGGTATCCACAAAATGATATTTCATCTGCCTTTGATCTCTACGTCCCCACTGATATCACTGACGACCTCCAACTCTCTGTGGTACATGTGTCTACACTACCACCCTTCTCACTTTGTCTAGTTTATCAGAACGTGTCCCTGTGCATTTCCTTTTCAACTGGTACCATCCTTCCTGAATTTTGTTATCACACTTCCAATTGCCAGGGCACACAGTCCCAGGACAATCGAAGCTCTGCCAAGCCTGGTCCCGGACTGTGTGATTCACACACCAGTTTGTGAGTGCCGAGTACATGACTGAGAGACAAAATGTGTTTCACGTTAATATAAAACAAAGTTAAATTTACATAGCGAATTCATTGTAACGCCCAAAGCAGCAATAACCTCAGTTTCTCTGCCTCCTGCTTGAAATAGTTGCAAATTCAAGCTTGAGTCCATCTGTCACACAGCTCAACCTCCCTCTCCAACTAACTTCTCCCCAAACAGAATTTCCAATTCTAAATTAACCATTTCTACTCAGTTAACATAACATAGCAACAACCTCAGCATCACCTCAAACTAACAGAATCGCTGCAAGTAATCAGTGAGACATACCCTGCGCTGCCTCATCCCGGGTAAACCCTGAGTACAGAGGGTGAGGGATAGTCGATGGTCAGTGAGAGATATCCTGTGTTATCTCAATCCGCAGGTGAACACTGAGTACAGATGGTGAGGGACACTCGATAGGTCAGTGAGAGATATCCTGTGCTATCTCAGTCCGCTGGTGAACACTGAGTGCAGAGGGTGAGCGGTACTCGATGAGCAGTGAGAGATATCCTGTGCTATCTCAGACCCCAGGTGAACACTGAGTACAGATGGTGATGGACAATCAATGATCAGTGAGAGATATCCTGCGGTATCTCTGTCCGCAGGTGAAATCAGATTCGGAATAATTTTCTCTTGTGACTGCTTATCATGAAACCTAAACACTCAATGTTGTATAAATTAATACTGAATTGATAAATTGGATAGTTGATATAAGTATTAATTTAATAACACATAAGACAAATTGAATAATATATTCACGATTAAAATGCTGAAATTATGACAAAGCTAAAGATAGGATCTGAATGGACATATAGAAATGTCGCAATGATATTTTTAATAAATTAAAAATCAGACTTTTTGCATAAGTAACCGTGATATACACGCATTAACAGTCAGTGTTGTGACCCTTGTTCTTGCTGATATATATTAATGAGCAAGTGTATACAGGGCACAATTCCAAATATTTGTGGAAATTACAAAAGCTGGAAGCATTGTGAACTGTGAAGAGGACAGTGAAGTGTAGACAAATCGTTGAAGTGAGTGGACAGGAGGCAGATAAATTACAAGACGGAGAAATGTGAAACGATTCATTTTGGTAGGAAGAACATGGGGAGAAACAAGGGGTTTATTACAAACATGATGCAGGAGCAGAGAGAACTGGGTGTATATGTACATGTGTTATTGAATGTAGTAGGAAAGGATGGGGTAGTGCCGAACAAAGCACACAGTATCTCAGGCTTTCTTAATATGGGCTGTGTACAGGAGCAAGGAGGTTATGTTCAACTTGTATAAGATACCATTTCAGCATCAGCTGGAGCACTGGATCCAGTCCTTGTCTGCACACTTGAAGAAGGATGTGAAGGCATTGCAAATATTGCAGAAAAGGTACACATGAATGCTTCCTGGGGTAAGGAACTGCCGTTACGGAGATTTTTTGGAGAAGCTGGAGCAGTCTTCCTTGGCCAGGAGATTGTTGGGAGGAGATTTGATAGCGGTGTTCAAAACCATGAGGGGTCTGGAGACTGTGTATAGAGAGGAACTGTTCCCACTGGGGGAAGGAGCGAGAACGACAGGGACACGTATTTAAGGATAATGGGAAAAGAAATGATGGCGACATGAGGAGAAACTGTTTTACACAGTGAATGGTTCGGATGTCGATTGCAATGTCTGGGAGTGTGGTGGAGGGAGTTTCAATGGAAGCATTCAAAAGGGAATTATATTGTTATCTGAACACAAAGAATGTGCAGGGTCACGTGGAGAGCGGAGGCGGGGAATGGTACTAGTTCTACTGCCCATTGGGAGAAACTGTGCTGACACAATTGGTCGAATGGCATCCTTATGCACTGTAACAATTATGTAATTCCATGATTTCAGAGTACCTGATGAATATAAAACATTGGAGCAGAATAAAAAAAAATATGGCTGCCCAGTACAAATTAATAATGCATTGAATTATATAAGATTCATAGCAGAGAAACAGGCAATTCTGTGGATTTTCCCTACGTCGTTGTTTGTTCTCCAAATTAGCCTCCTCCCAGCCCTTCTTCATCTCAGCCCATTAACGTATTTTCCTATTCATTTCTCCATCGTGTGTTTAACCAGCTTCATTTAAATCCATCTATGTTACTCGCCACTCCACTTCCTGTTATCAAGTTCCACTTTCTCAAAGTTATCCTGTTGCAAGGATGCTTCCTGAAATCCCATTTGCATTTACTGGTGACTATCTGAGATTTATGATCCCTGATTTTTGCCCCTCCCGCAAGTGAAGACATCTTCTGTATGTCAAACTAATCAGAGACCGTCACAACCTTATACGTCGCTATCGGATTGCCCCTCAGTCTTCAACCTTCAAAAGAGATATAGACCCCAGTCAGGTCAGCATTTTCAGGTACATTAAAATCTCTCCGTTCTGGGTTCTTCCTTGCCATACTTATCAGTCTTAATCAGGCTTTCAGAGATGTTATTGTCGGTAATTTGGAGATCACACTGTGCAGGGTACACATGTTAAAGCAATCAGGCTTGGGGTATATTTAAATAAGATTTGTGATTGTGACTACGAGTAATAACGATGTGAGAATTTTGAAATACACCTCATAGTTGAACCTCTCCAATCAAGTTTCAGAATACAGGAAGAGGAGGCGCCCATTCAGCTCCTCGAGTTTATTGCAGCATTTAGTGATATTATGGCTGATTTGTGACATAATGCAACACATCAGCCTTTGCCCCGTATCCTTTCAGACCTTTGGATAATGAAATGTACCAATCTCAGAATTCGGTGTTAAGCATTCATTGCCTTTTACAAAAGAGATATGCAAAGCTCTAGTTACTTAATATGTAGAAATGTTTGCAAATTTCGTTCAAGAAACTGTGACTCTAAATTTTATATCACGCCCCCCCAGCCCCATCTCCACATCTGGGCTCTCGCAAATAGATTTTATCCATCTGGCCCCTACCCCATGATAGATTGAAAAGTTGGATAAATACAGCCCCCCTTCTTAAAAGGGGCAAAAAACTCAGTTTGCCTAAAATTTCTTAATAATTTAACCTTTGGAATGGAGGTTTCATAGTGGTAAACCTACACTCCCTCTGAGGTCAATCTATCCTTCCTAAGGTGTCGTGCACAGACCTGCTCACAGTTGCTCCATGTGTAGCCCGACCAGGGCTTTATGAATCCGACACATGATGTCTACAAACTTGCCGTCCATTAGAACAGGTAGAAAGGTCAGCATCCTATTAGGCTTTTGGATTATTTTACGAACCTTTTAAAGACATGCCATAATCTGTGTAAAGGATCCCCAAGCCTCTTTGCACCTCCAAAACTTAGGGAATTTCACTAATTAGAAAGATCACTGATTTTTCCGTTTTGAGTCCAGACTGAATAAGTTCACGTGAGGGAGAGATTATTCACTATATGAATCCCTCCAACATTCACAATCTGTCAGTAGCTGTCACTGACCTAGGCTGTTTGTATACAGACTTGCTTTTAAATTTAAATACTCAAACCCCACGGGTGCAACTTGAAGCCACACTCCATGGATTAGTTGCCATGTGACGTGTTGATTTTCTATCTCACTCCCAAACACCGCGGTGTCCATCGCCTGGCCCCCAATAGTCGTCATCTATCCCCATTCTCACAAAATTTTCAATCTATACCAGTGACATAATGAGGGGACGGGGTGTTCTGTGCCCAAGCTTGGTCACATCACCAAGCTCGGTAGTAAATTGGCCTCATTTTGGCTGCCCCTCACTTCGAGGATGATGTCTCCTCGGGGTGACCACACCATGCCCTGGGTCTTCATGTAGATGAATAGGCCGACTCTCAAACCACAGAGCTTCGGACACAGGGGGCAGGACTTCCCACCAGGTATTGGGATCCAGAGAGCAGGATTTGCTTCCTTTAATTCTCTTCCCTGCAGCCACTCTGCCTCATCATTAAGCGACGGTGACTCAAAGCGTGATGCAGAGTGATGGACACATTGTCACCATTTTGACCCATTGACAGCGAGCTCCTCCCCGTCATTACCATCGATGCTGCCACACTTCAGGGAGTGATTCAAAGTGTTTCCGTGGAATGCTGGCCATTAGGGAGTTGAAAAACAGGACATGACCGTGAGAGATAAAAACAAAAAACTGCAGATTCTAGAAATCCAAAACAAAAACAGAATTACCTGGAAAAACTCAGCAGGTCTGTTCTGTTGAAGGGTCATGAGGACTCGAAATGTCAAATCTTTTCTTCTCCGCTGATGCTGCCAGACCTGCTGAGTTTTTCCAGGTAATTCTGTTTCTCACGTTTCCATCATCCAGACACAGTGTCCAGTCCGCTGACAGGGATTCTGTGAGTTTTTTAGTTATGTTTCGTGCAGCCAGCTTCAGGATGGACGCGCACCTCAGTTCGTGAGTCCTCCCAGTGTATACGGTGGTGTCACTGCTGGTGGAAATTTCTCTTTCACCTTCATTGGCATCATGGTAAAGCTGTGAGGAGGACACAAAGAACTGGAAAGTGATAAAGGCAACTTAACTGAGCAAGCAATGTGGCAGCAGGGTGAGTATAATGTGGACAAATGTGATAGTATCCACTTTGGCAGGTAGAATTGAAGAACAACTCCGCTCTTGATCTCACACACACCCTTGCTCTCACACACACTCTCTCTCATATGCCAATTCACACAGTGTGTCATTCCCCTTGATGATTGTTGAATTATCTATCAAGTCCAGGTTAATTTAGCCAGTACCTTCCACTCTTCACTCTTCCCGCGGGCCCCGCTGCTCCACACCCGACACCGCACTTGCCCCAACCCCCCTCCCACCCCCCGCAACCTCCAGGGCCTGAGTTCTCTCCTGGGGTCCCCGGTCTCCCCCTCCCACACTTCCCATAGCCACGTAACTCACCATCACTCCAGTCTTTCTCCTCCCATCCCCCCAAACTCAGATCCCGTAAATGAATAAAAGAGAATTCCAGGTTTATGAATTAATTCGGAATTCCATGGGGTGAATTCAACCCATGTTCCCACAACATTCTCCTAAGCCTCTGGATCGCACAACCAATGACACCCCCACTCTGCCACTATCTCTCCTCTCCGACAGCAGAGCAGTTTCACGGGAATGGAGCTCACTTTAATTGTAGTGGGATTGATTAGGTTTGCTAGGCTTGGCCATTTTGCTACGAACGTGAGCAGAGAGAAGCCATGTTAGCATTGCAAACCTTGCTCAACAAGCTTACTCCACATGAACTCCTCACTGATGATCAACACTATTGGAAAGTTGTCGCTGAATTACCCTGGACTTGAGGGATAATTTTACAATCATCAAATAGTCAATAAAAGTCAGATTTCTGTATATTGCCATTAAAGTTCCTAAGCAAGGATGACATACGACCATGAAAATTAGAAGCAGGAGTGGGCCACTCGGCCCCTTGATCCTGCTTCCTTCTTCAATAAGATCATGGCTGATCTGTTTGTGACCGCAGCACTACATTCACGACCCCAATCGCCCTACCCCCTCCCCCCCAACTCCCACCCCGGCCGAAAAACTTTCAACCCTTTGTTCACAAAGTATCTCTCTAGCTCGGCCATCAAAATACTCAAAGTCTCTTCTCCCGCCACCTTTTGAGGAAGATAGTTCCAAAGACTCATGACACTCTGAGAGAAAGTACCTCTTCTTATCTCTGTCTCCACTGGGCGACCCTCTTTATTGTAAACAGTGAAAAGCCTCATTTTAGTTCCCCTCACACAGAGAATCATCCATTATATATCCTGGCTTTCCAGACCCCCTTAGAATCCTAGATTTCTCAGAATCTCAAGATTAAGAGCCTCTTATTCTTCTAACCTCCAGCGTATAACAGCCTAGCCTGCCCGATCTTTCCTCATTAGGCAAACTGCCCGTTCTTGGTGAACCTGGTGAACCTTCTCCAAAATGCTTCTGATGCATCGAAGTTCTCTCTTTGAAAGACTGGGGTCTGAGAAGTAAAGGAAAATACGGCCACAGAAGATCTGAGAAAGGAATCTACTCTCCCGGAAAACACTGCATTGAAATTTTATTTATTGGCCTAACGCATGGGATAGTCACATGTTATGAAAAATAAGGAATGCATCTGGAAGCGACCCTTTGCCTGGAATTAAACGCAACGTGAGCAATTAGCTGCAACCAATGACGATGGCCCTGGCTGCACGAGTGACCAATGAGCCATTTGAAAAGTCATGGCAGGAGGTGGTGTGATGATTTTCTTGGCTGTGAAACAGAGAAACATCTCGATGTGGACAAGAAGTGAAGGGATAAGCGTTCAGACCCTCGGGGTTAGAGGGGACATTCCTCTCAGGTTGGAGATGGCGAGTCTGGCAGTGGGCCCGGGGGGTTAGGGAGAGGTGAATTCCCATCAGCGCGGATTCCATGGTAGAGATAACATCACCACCGTAGTTCCTCAGGTTAGTGTCCTCGGTCCAACCATATTCAGCTACTGCGACAATGACCTTCCTTGCATCATAAGCTCAGAAGTGGAGATGTTCACTGATGAATGCACAATGTTCAGCACAATTCGTGACTCCTCAGATACTGAAGCAGTCCGTGTCCAAATGCAGCAAGACCTGGATAATATCCGGGCTTGGACTGACAAGTGGCATATAACATTCACGTCACACAAGTGTCAGGCAATGGCCATCTCCAAGAAGGGAGAATCGTACCATCGGTGCTTGTGGTTCAAGGGCAACAACATCACTGAATCCCCCAATATCTACATCATGGAGTTTACCATTGAGCACAAACTGAACTGGACTAGCCAAATAAATACGTTGTCGACAAGGGCAGGTTAAAGGCTGGGAATTCTGCAGCAAGTAACTCGCCTCATAACTCCCCAAAACCTGTCCACCAACGACAAGGCCCAAGTCAGGAGTGTGATGGAATATTGTCCACCTGCCTGGATGAGTGCAACTCCCACAATACCAAATAATCTCGACACCGTCCACTGCAATGCAGCCTCGCTTTGCTGACATCACATCCACAGACATTCACTCCCTGCAAAGCCGAAACACAGTAGCAGCAGTGTGTATCATCGACAAAATTCAGTGCAGCAAATCACCTAACGTCCTGAGACAGGACCTTCCAAACCCATGGCCTCTAACATCTAGAAGGGCATGTACAGCAGATACATGGGTAGACCAGCACCTGGAAGTTCCCCTCCAAGCCACACATCATCCTGACTTTGAGTTATATCATCATCTCCTTCACTATCGCTGCATCAAAATCCTAGACCTCTATCCCTCACAGCACTGTGGGTGTACCTTTACCAAAGTGACTGAAGCCGTTCATGAAGGCCGCACACACACACCTTCAAATTGGACAATTAGGGATGGACAATAAATGCTGGCCCAGCCAGCGAATCCCTAATCCCACGAATGTGTTAGAAAAAGGTGGTGAGTGTGACACTTGAGCCCGGGGACACAGAGAGGAGAATTCCTGTCAGTGAGGATCCCAAAGAGGCGCAGTGTATTTTGGTGTACAGCTGTCAGCGTGGGGTGGGCCGGAGGGCGTGTGCTGTGGTTGAGGTTGTCATCTGCTTCTTACAGCTTGGGCGTCTGTTCAGTCAACATCAGTGTTATTTCCGATTTCAGTGTCTGAGGCTCTGCCTGATGGATCTGTCTCTGCTAAAGTAAATCAGTTTGAAGGGTCAATTCAGGTTCCAGTGATGAGGCTATTCATGTCTAAATTAACTTAAGTCGAAGTTTATAACACAACAAATAGTCATTTTTAAACGTATATGATGAAATTAAGCTCTTCCATCGCCCATTTCTAATGTTATTCAAAGGCCAGTTCAGTGAGCTAACTCCAGGTGCACTGTAGTTTTCAACTCCCCCCATCCACACTACGGGGCCATTATCAATCCTGTGATTGCGTGATGGAAACAAATACTGTGCCGAGCAGTTTTGAATGCTGCACACCATGTATCAGGAACTTGAAAATGTCATGCCATAATTATTTGTGAGGTTACAGTTTTTGACAGCGCCTGTTTACAAGAGATATGGAAATAAGATCTCTCAGAAACCACATATCCAGGAATATGTACAAGCAGGAACAAGGGAACAGAGAAATGTTTGCATTATGAAAACAGGAGAAGGTAATACAATCCCTTAGCATTGTTCCACTATTTAGAGGGACTACAGCACATTTTTATTATTACAACAGTGACTAGCTGGCACACAGAACTTTCAATATCCTTATCTGCCACCGACCCAACATTGTATGCTTTGACATTCACACTTGACGCACCAAACAGATTTCCACTGACTTGTGTGTGATTGTATGATTCCTGACATTAAAACTGAATGGCCCAAATCTAATTTTTAGGTTATGTCCCTCAGGAGCAGACAACTCAGTGACATCAGTAGATGGGCAACAGATTATTCCTCCATGCCACAATCGCTGACACTCTGACAGTGCAGCTCTCCTTCAGTATTGACCCCATGACAGTGCTGCGCTCCCACAGAACTAACACTCTGACAGTGCACCGCTCTCTAAGTACAGACCCTCCATCAGTGCGGTTCTCCTTCAGCAATGACACTCCAACACCCCAAGTACATACCCTACAACAGTGTGGCACTCACTCAGTAATGACCCTCCAAAGTGCGACACTCCCTCAGGAATAACTCTCTAGCAGTGTAGATCTCCCCCAGTAATGAACCTCCAACAGTGCGGCGTTACCACCGTACTGACCCTCGGACAGTGAGGCACTGATATTAATTCATCAGTAGATATACTGGAGATGGAATTAGATTAATTAATAATTGGATTTTTCATGCATAATATATTATTGTAATTGATTAATAATTAGACCAATGAGTTCAAATATAATTTAGAAATTAATCGATTATCCGATGTTTAATTTATTATTCATAATTAGACGTTTTAATTCATAATTGATATTGATAATTTGAAAAACGACAGAAAATATACTACTGAAATCCATAATTAATTGATAATACATTTTTTTAATTAATTAATATTTTAGGCCAGTTACACATATTATGCTGATTTAGTTAATAATTGAATTTAATAACTCATAATCAATTAATATTTTTATGTATTTATTGATAATATTTGTTGAAATTGATTATAACCTATACCTATGAAAATAGAAATGAGGGACAGGGGAAGGACAGTCTGCCCTTCGATCCTCCTCTGCCCTTCAATAAGATCAGGGCTGATCTGATGGTAACCTCAACCCCGCATATCCGCCTCCCCACAGATAAGCTTTCAACCCCTTGTTCGTCGAGATCATATCTCGCTTGCCCTTCTAAATATTCAAAGACTCTGTTTCAACCACCTTTAGAGGAAGAGAGTCCCAGAGACTCACGACGCTATTAGATAAAATATTTTTCCTCATCTCTGAATGAATTGTCAATTTTGAGATGTGTAAACTGCTTATTCTGATCAAATATTAAACACAACATGATCAATCGTTGTGAAATATAATTGCTGGTGTGAATGCTCTCTGCAACATAGCGACTCCATAGATACTTATCCAAAACATATAACTCTCCAATTATTGAAAGGTGGGCCGCAATCTCAGAGGTGCAGGACGGAGGGACTGCAGCACTCTCGGATGTTCAGTAGAGAGGGAGAACCACACTGACGGAGGGTCAGTAATGAGGGAGTGCCAGACTGTTGGAGGTGCTAAGGGAGTGCTGAACTTTCATAGGGTCAGTACTGGGGGAGTGCCACACGGTCAAAGGGTCAGTACCGAGGGTGTGTCAGGCTGCCAGAGGGTCGGTACTGATAGAGTGCCACAGTCTCAGAGGCTCAGTACTGAGGGATTGCCGCGCTTTTGGAGGGTCAGTAATGAGGGAGTGCCAGACTGTCGGAGGGTCAGTGCTGTGGGAGTGCTGAACTTTCATAGTGTCCGTACTAAGGGAGTGCCACACAGTCAGAGCATCAGTAGAAATGTCGTTCTGTAGTGTTTCAGGGTCAGTACTATGGAAGCACCACACTGTAGGAGGGTCAATAATGAGGCATTGCCATACTGAGGGCGTGCAATCCTGGCGGATAGTCAGTACAGAGGGAGCAGCGTACTGTCTGAGGGTAAGTACAAAGGGATAGGTGTACTGTCTGAGGGTAAGTACAGAGGGAGCGGTGTACTGTCTGAGGGTCAGGACAGAGGGAGCGGTGTACTGTCTGAGGGTCAGGACGGAGGGAGCGGTGTACTGTCTGAAGGTCAGTAGAGAGGGAGCGGTGTACTGTCTGAGTGTCAGGACAGAGGGAGCGGTGTACTGTCTGAGGGTCAGTACAGAGGGAGTGGTGTACTGTCTGAGGGTCAGTACAGAGGGAGCGGTGTACTGTCTGAGCATCAGGACAGAGGGAGCGGTGTACTGTCTGAGGGTCAGGACAGAGGGAGCGGTGTACTGTCTGAGGGTCAGTACAGAGGGAGTGGTGTACTGTCTGAGGGTCTGTACAGAGGGAGCGGTGTACTGTCTGAAGGTCAGTACAGAGGGAGCGGAGTACTGTCTGAGGGTCAGTACAGAGGGAGCGGTGTACTGTCTGAGTGTCAGTACAGAGGGAACTGTGTACTGTCTGAGGGTCAGTACAAAGGGAGCGGTGTACTGTCTGAGGGTCAGGACAGAGAGAGCGGTGTACTGTCTGAGGGTCAGTACAGAGGGAGCGGTGTACTGTCTGAGGGTCAGTACAGAGGGAGCGGTGTACTGTCTGAGGGTCAGGACAGAGGGAGCGGTGTACTGTCTGAGGGTCAGTACAGAGGGAGCGATGTACTGTCTGAGGGTCAGTACAGAGGGAGTGGTGTACTGTCTGAGTGTCAGTACAGAGGGAGCGGTGTACTGTCTGAGGGTCAGTACAGAGGGAGTGGTGTACTGTCTGAGGGTCAGTACAGAGGGAGCGGTGTACTGTCTGAGGGTCAGGACAAAGGGAGCGGTGTACTGTCTGTGGGTCAGTACAAAGGGAGCGGCGTACTGTCTGAGGGTCAGTACAAAGGGAGCGGCGTACTGTCTGAGGGTCAGGACAGAGGTAGCGGTGTACTCTCTGAGGGTCAGTACAGAGGGAGCGGCGTACTGTCTGAGGGTCAGTACAGAGGGAGCGGTGTACTGTCTGAGGGTCAGGACAAAGGGAGCGGTGTACTGTCTGAGGGTCAGTACAGAGGGAGCGGTGTACTGTCTGAGGGTCAGGACAGAGGGAGCGGCGTACTGTCTGAGGGTCAGGACAGAGGGTGCGGTGTACTGTCTGAGGGTCAGGACAGAGGGAGCGGTTTAATGTGTGAGGGACAGGACAGAGGGAGCGGTGTACTGTCTGAGGGTCAGTACAGAGAGAGCGGTGTACTGTCTGAGGGTCAGGACAGAGGGAGCGGTGTACTGTCTGAGGGTCAGTACAGAGGGAGAGGTGTACTGTCTGAGGGTCAGGAGAGAGGGAGCGGTGTACTGTCTGAGGGTCAGTACAGAGGGAGCGGTGTACTGTCTGAGGGTCAGGACAGAGGGAGCGGTGTACTGTCTGAGGGTCAGGACAGAGGGAGCGGTGTACTGTCTGAGGGTCAGTACAGAGGGAGCGGCGTACTGTCTGAGGGTCAGTACAGAGGGAGCGGTGTACTGTCTGAGGGTCAGTACAGAGGGAGCGGTGTACTGTCTGAGGGTCAGTACAGAGGGAGCGGTGTACTGTCTGAGAGTCAGGACAGAGGGAGCGGTGTACTGTCTGAGGGTCAGTACAGAGGGAGCTGTGTACTGTCTGAGGGTCAGTACAGAGGTAGCGGTGTACTGTCTGAGGGTCAGTACAGAGGGAGCGGTGTACTGTCTGAGGGTCAGTACAGATGGAGTGGTGTACTGTCTGAGGGACAATACAGAGGGAGCGGTGTACTGTCTGAGGGTCAGTACAGAGGGAGCGGTGTACTCTCTGAGGGTCAGGACAGAGGGAGTGCTGTACTGTCTGGGGGTCAGTACAGAGGGAGCGGTGTACTGTCTGAGAGTCAGTACAGAGGGAGCGGTGTACTGTCTGAGGGTCAGTACAGAGGGAGCGGTGTACTGTCTGAGGGACAGGACAGAGGGAGCGGTGTACTGTCTGAGGGTCAGTACAGAGGGAGCGGTGTACTGTCTGAGGGTCAGGACAGAGGGAGCAGTGTACTGTCTGAGGGTCAGTACAGAGGGAGCGGTGTACTGTCTGAGGGTCAGTACAGAGGGAGCGGTGTACTGTCTGAGGGTCAGTACAGAGGGAGCGGTGTACTGTCTGAGGGTCAGAACAGAGGGAGTGGTGTAGTGTCTGAGGGTCAGGACTGAGGGAGCGGTGTACTGTCTGATGGTCAGTACAGAGGGAGCGGTGTACTGTCTGAGGGTCAGTACAGAGGGAGCGGTGTACTGTCTGAGGGTCAGTACAGAGGGAGCGGTGTACTGTCTGAGGGTCAGTACAGAGGGAGCGGTGTACTGTCTGAGGGACAGTACAGAGGGAGTGGTGTACTGTCTGAGGGTCAGTACAGAGGGAGCGGTGTACTGTCTGAGGGTCAGGACAGAGGGAGCAGTGCACTGTCTGAGGGTCAGTACAGAGGGAGCGGTGTACTGTCTGAGGGTAAGGACAGAGGGAGCGGTGTACTGTCTGAGGGTCAGTACAGAGGGTGCGGTGTACTGTCTGAGGGTCAGGACAGAGGGAGCGGTGTACTGTCTGAGGGTCAGTACAGAGGGAGCGGTGTACTGTCTGAGGGTCAGGACAGAGGGAGCAGTGTACTGTCTGAGGGTCAGTACAGAGGGAGCGGTGTACTGTCTGAGGGTCAGTACAGAGGGAGCGGTGTACTGTCTGAGGGTCAGTACAGAGGGAGCGGTGTACTGTCTGAGGGTCAGTACAGAGGGAGCTGTGTACTGTCTGAGGGTCAGTACAGAGGGAGCGCTGTACTGTCTGAAGGTCAGGACAGAGGGAGCGGTGTACTGTCTGAGGGTCAGTACAGAGGGAGCGGTGTACTGTCTGAGGGTCAGTACAGAGGGATCGTTGTACTGTCTGAGGGTCAGTACAGAGGGAGCGGTGTACTGTCTGAGGGTCAGGACAGAGGGAGCGGCGTACTGTCTGAGGGTCAGGACAGAGGGTGCGGTGTACTGTCTGAGGGTCAGGACAGAGGGAGCGGTTTAATGTGTGAGGGACAGGACAGAGGGAGCGGTGTACTGTCTGAGGGTCAGTACAGAGAGAGCGGTGTACTGTCTGAGGGTCAGGACAGAGGGAGCGGTGTACTGTCTGAGGGTCAGTACAGAGGTAGTGGTGTACTGTCTGAGGGTCAGGAGAGAGGGAGCGGTGTACTGTCTGAGGGTCAGTACAGAGGGAGCGGTGTACTGTCTGAGGGTCAGGACAGAGGGAGCGGTGTACTGTCTGAGGGTCAGGACAGAGGGAGCGGTGTACTGTCTGAGGGTCAGTACAGAGGGAGCGGCGTACTGTCTGAGGGTCAGTACAGAGGGAGCGGTGTACTGTCTGAGGGTCAGTACAGAGGGAGAGGTGTACTGTCTGAGGGTCAGTACAGACGGAGCGGTGTACTGTCTGAGAGTCAGGACAGAGGGAGCGGTGTACTGTCTGAGGGTCAGTACAGAGGGAGCGGTGTACTGTCTGAGGGTCAGTACAGAGGGAGCGGTGTACTGTCTGAGGGTCAGTACAGAGGGAGAGGTGTACTGTCTGAGAGTCAGTACAGATGGAGTGGTGTACTGTCTGAGGGTCAGTACAGAGGGAGCGGTGTACTGTCTGAGGGTCAGTACAGAGGGAGCGGTGTACTCTCTGAGGGTCAGGACAGAGGGAGTGCTGTACTGTCTGAGGGTCAGTACAGAGGGAGCGGTGTACTGTCTGAGAGTCAGTACAGAGGGAGCGCTGTACTGTCTGAGGGTCAGTACAGAGGGAGCGGTGTACTGTCTGAGGGACAGGACAGAGGGAGCGGTGTACTGTCTGAGGGTCAGTACAGAGGGAGCGGTGTACTGTCTGAGGGTCAGGACAGAGGGAGCAGTGTACTGTCTGAGGGTCAGTACAGAGGGAGCGGTGTACTGTCTGAGGGTCAGTACAGAGGGAGCGGTGTACTGTCTGAGGGTCAGTACAGAGGGAGCGGTGTACTGTCTGAGGGTCAGGAATGAGGGAGTGGTGTACTGTCTGAGGGTCAGGACAGAGGGTGCGGTGTACTGTCTGAGGGTCAGTACAGAGGGTGCGCTGTACTGTCTGAGGGTCAGTACAGAGGGAGCGGTGTACTGTCTGAGGGTCAGTACAGAGGGAGCGGTGTACTGTCTGAGGGTCAGTACAGAGGGAGCGGTGTACTGTCTGAGGGACAGTACAGAGGGAGTGGTGTACTGTCTGAGGGCCAGTACAGAGGGAGCGGTGTACTGTCTGAGGGTCAGGACAGAGGGAGCAGTGTACTGTCTGAGGGTCAGTACAGAGGGAGCGGTGTACTGTCTGAGGGTCAGGACAGAGGGAGCGGTGTACTGTCTGAGGGTCAGTACAGAGGGTGCGGTGTACTGTCTGAGGGTCAGGACAGAGGGAGCGGTGTACTGTCTGAGGGTCAGTACAGAGGGAGCGGTGTACTGTCTGAGGGTCAGGACAGAGGGAGCAGTTTACTGTCTGAGGGTAAGTACAGAGGGAGCGCTGTACTGTCTGAGGGTCAGTACAGAGGGAGCGGTGTACTGTCTGAGGGTCAGTACAGAGGGAGCGGTGTACTGTCTGAGGGTCAGTACAGAGGGAGCTGTGTACTGTCTGAGGGTCAGTACAGAGGGAGCGCTGTACTGTCTGAAGGTCAGGACAGAGGGAGCGGTGTACTGTCTGAGGGTCAGTACAGAGGGAGCGGTGTACTGTCTGAGGGTCAGTACAGAGGGATCGTTGTACTGTCTGAGGGTCAGTACAGAGGGAGCGGTGTACTGTCTGAGGGTCAGGACAGAGGGAGCGGTTTAATGTCTGAGGGGCAGGACAGAGGGAGCGGTGTACTGTCTGAGGGTCAGGACAGAGGGAGCGCTGTACTGTCTGTGGGTCAGTACAGAGGGAGCGGTGTACTGTCTGAGGGTCAGTACAGAGGGAGCGGTGTACTGTCTGAGGGACAGGACAGAGGGAGCGGTGTACTGTCTGAGGGTCAGTACAGAGGGAGCGGTGTACTGTCTGAGGGTCAGGACAGAGGGAGCAGTGTACTGTCTGAGGGTCAGTACAGAGGGAGCGGTGTACTGTCTGAGGGTCAGTACAGAGGGAGCGGTGTACTGTCTGAGGGTCAGTACAGAGGGAGCGGTGTACTGTCTGAGGGTCAGGACAGAGGGAGTGGTGTACTGTCTGAGGGTCAGGACAGAGGGAGCGGTGTACTGTCTGAGGGTCAGTACAGAGGGAGCGGTGTACTGTCTGAGGGTCAGTACAGAGGGAGCGGTGTACTGTCTGAGGGTCAGTACAGAGGGAGCGGTGTACTGTCTGAGGGTCAGTACAGAGGGAGCGGTGTACTGTCTGAGGGACAATACAGAGGGAGTGGTGTACTGTCTGAGGGCCAGTACAGAGGGAGCGGTGTACTGTCTGAGGGTCAGGACAGAGGGAGCAGTGTACTGTCTGAGGGTCAGTACAGAGGGAGCGGTGTACTGTCTGAGGGTCAGGACAGAGGGAGCAGTGTACTGTCTGAGGGTCAGTACAGAGGGTGCGGTGTACTGTCTGAGGGTCAGGACAGAGGGAGCGGTGTACTGTCTGAGGGTCAGTACAGAGGGAGCGGTGTACTGTCTGAGGGTCAGGACAGAGGGAGCAGTGTACTGTCTGAGGGTCAGTACAGAGGGAGCGGTGTACTGTCTGAGGGTCAGTACAGAGGGAGCAGTGTACAGTCTGAGGGTCAGTACAGAGGGAGCGGTGTACTGTCTGAGGGTCAGTACAGAGGGAGCTGTGTACTGTCTGAGGGTCAGTACAGAGGGAGCGCTGTACTGTCTGAAGGTCAGGACAGAGGGAGCGGTGTACTGTCTGAGGGTCAGTACAGAGGGAGCGGTGTACTGTCTGAGGGTCAGTACAGAGGGATCGTTGTACTGTCTGAGGGTCAGTACAGAGGGAGCGGTGTACTGTCTGAGGGTCAGGACAGAGGGAGCGGTTTAATGTCTGAGGGGCAGGACAGAGGGAGCGGTGTACTGTCTGAGGGTCAGGACAGAGGGAGCGCTGTACTGTCTGAGGGTCAGTACAGAGGGAGCGGTGTACTGTCTGAGGGTCAGTACAGAGGGAGCGGTGTACTGTCTGAGGGTCAGTACAGAGGGAGCAGTGTACTGTCTGAGGGTCAGTACAGAGGGAGCGGTGTACTGTCTGAGGGTCAGGACAGAGGGAGCGGTGTACTGTCTGAGGGTCAGGACAGAGGGAGCGGTGTACTGTCTGAGGGTCAGGACAGAGGGAGCGGTGTACTGTCTGAGGGTCAGTACAGAGGGAGCGGTGTACTGTCTGAGGGTCAGGACAGAGGGAGCGGTGTACTGTCTGAGGGTCAGTACAGAGGGAGCGGTGTACTGTCTGAGGGTCAGTACAGAGGGAGCAGAGTACTGTCTGAGCGTCAGTACAGAGGGAGCGGTGTACTGTCTGAGGGTCAGTACAGAGGGAGCGGTGTACTGTCTGAGGGTCAGTACAGAGGGAGCAGTGTACTGTCTGAGGGTCAGTACAGAGGGAGCGGTGTACTGTCTGAGGGACAGTACAGAGGGAGTGGTGTACTGTCTGAGGGCCAGTACAGAGGGAGCGGTGTACTGTCTGAGGGTCAGGACAGAGGGAGCAGTGTACTGTCTGAGGGTCAGTACAGAGGGAGCGGTGTACTGTCTGAGGGTCAGGACAGAGGGAGCAGTGTACTGTCTGAGGGTCAGTACAGAGGGTGCGGTGTACTGTCTGAGGGTCAGGACAGAGGGAGCGGTGTACTGTCTGAGGGTCAGGACAGAGGGAGCGGTGTACTGTCTGAGGGTCAGTACAGAGGGAGCGGTGCAATGTCTGAGGGTCAGGACAGAGGGAGCGGTGTACTGTCTGAGGGTCAGTACAGAGGGAGTGCTGTACTGCCTGAGGGTCAGTACAGAGGGATTGGTGTACTGTCTGAGTGTCAGTACAGAGGGAGCGGTGTACTGTCTGAGGGTCAGGACAGAGGGAGCGGTGTACTGTCTGAGGGTCAGTACAGAGGGAGCGGTGTACTGTCTGAGGGTCAGTACAGAGGGAGCGGTGTACTGTCTGAGGGTCAGGACAGAGGGAGCAGTGTACTGTCTGAGGGTCAGTACAGAGGGAGCGGTGTACTGTCTGAGGGTCAGTACAGAGGGAGCGGTGTACTGTCTGAGGGTCAGTACAGAGGGAGCGGTGTACTGTCTGAGGGTCAGTACAGAGGGAGCTGTGTACTGTCTGAGGGTCAGTACAGAGGGAGCGCTGTACTGTCTGAAGGTCAGGACAGAGGGAGCGGTGTACTGTCTGAGGGTCAGTACAGAGGGAGCGGTGTACTGTCTGAGGGTCAGTACAGAGGGATCGTTGTACTGTCTGAGGGTCAGTACAGAGGGAGCGGTGTACTGTCTGAGGGTCAGGACAGAGGGAGCGGTTTAATGTCTGAGGGGCAGGACAGAGGGAGCGGTGTACTGTCTGAGGGTCAGGACAGAGGGAGCGCTGTACTGTCTGAGGGTCAGTACAGAGGGAGCGGTGTACTGTCTGAGTGTCAGTACAGAGGGAGCGGTGTACTGTCTGAGGGTCAGTACAGAGGGAGCGGTGTACTGTCTGAGGGTCAGTACAGAGGGAGCGGTGTACTGTCTGAGGGTCAGGACAGAGGGAGTGGTGTACTGTCTGAGGGTCAGGACAGAGGGAGCGGTGTACTGTCTGAGGGTCAGTACAGAGGGAGCGGTGTACTGTCTGAGGGTCAGTACAGAGGGAGCGGTGTACTGTCTGAGGGTCAGTACAGAGGGAGCGGTGTACTGTCTGAGGGTCAGTACAGAGGGAGCGGTGTACTGTCTGAGGGACAGTACAGAGGGAGTGGTGTACTGTCTGAGGGCCAGTACAGAGGGAGCGGTGTACTGTCTGAGGGTCAGGACAGAGGGAGCAGTGTACTGTCTGAGGGTCAGTACAGAGGGAGCGGTGTACTGTCTGAGGGTCAGGACAGAGGGAGCAGTGTACTGTCTGAGGGTCAGTACAGAGGGAGCGGTGTACTGTCTGAGGGTCAGGACAGAGGGAGCGGTGTACTGTCTGAGGGTCAGTACAGAGGGAGTGCTGTACTGTCTGAGGGTCAGGACAGAGGGAGCAGTGTACTGTCTGAGGGTTAGTACAGAGGGAGCGGTGTACTGTCTGAGGGTCAGTACAGAGGGAGCGGTGTACTGTCTGAGGGTCAGTACAGAGGGAGCGGTGTACTGTCTGAGGGTCAGTACAGAGGGAGCTGAGTACTGTCTGAGGGTCAGTACAGAGGGAGCGCTGTACTGTCTGAAGGTCAGGACAGAGGGAGCGGTGTACTGTCTGAGGGTCAGTACAGAGGGAGCGGTGTACTGTCTGAGGGTCAGTACAGAGGGATCGTTGTACTGTCTGAGGGTCAGTACAGAGGGAGCGGTGTACTGTCTGAGGGTCAGGACAGAGGGAGCGGTTTAATGTCTGAGGGGCAGGACAGAGGGAGCGGTGTACTGTCTGAGGGTCAGGACAGAGGGAGCGCTGTACTGTCTGAGGGTCAGTACAGAGGGAGCGGTGTACTGTCTGAGTGTCAGTACAGAGGGAGCGGTGTACTGTCTGAGGGTCAGTACAGAGGGAGCAGTGTACTGTCTGAGGGTCAGTACAGAGGGAGCGGTGTACTGTCTGAGGGTCAGGACAGAGGGAGCGGTGTACTGTCTGAGGGTCAGGACAGAGGGAGCGGTGTACTGTCTGAGGGTCAGGACAGAGGGAGCGGTGTACTGTCTGAGGGTCAGTACAGAGGGAGCGGTGTACTGTCTGAGGGTCAGGACAGAGGGAGCGGTGTACTGTCTGAGGGTCAGTACAGAGGGAGCGGTGTACTGTCTGAGGGTCAGTACAGAGGGAGCAGAGTACTGTCTGAGCGTCAGTACAGAGGGAGCGGTGTACTGTCTGAGGGTCAGTACAGAGGGAGCGGTGTACTGTCTGAGGGTCAGTACAGAGGGAGCGGTGTACTGTCTGAGGGTCAGTACAGAGGGAGCGGTGTACTGTCTGAGGGTCAGTACAGAGGGAGCGGTGTACTGTCTGAGGGTCAGGACAGAGGGAGTGGTGTACAGTCTGAGGGTCAGTACAGAGGGAGCGGTGTACTGTCTGAGGGTCAGTACAGAGGGATCGGTGTACTGTCTGAGGGTCAGGACAGAAGGAGCGGTGTACTGTCTGAGGGTCAGTACAGAGGGAGCGGTGTACTGTCTGAGGGTCAGTACAGAGGGAGCGGTGTACTGTCTGAGGGTCAGGACAGAGGGAGCGGTGTACTGTCTGAGGGTCAGTACAGAGGGAGCGGTGTACTGTCTGAGGGACAGGACAGAGGGAGCGGTGTACTGTCTGAGGGTCAGGACAGAGGGAGCGGTGTACTGTCTGAGGGTCAGTACAGAGGGAGCGGTGTACTGTCTGAGGGTCAGTACAGAGGGAGCGGTGTACTGTCTGAGGGTCAGTACAGAGGGAGCGGTGTACTGTCTGAGGGTCAGGACAGCGGGAGCGGTGTACTGTCTGAGGGTCAGGACAGAGGGAGCGGTGTACTGTCTGAGGGTCAGTACAGAGGGAGCGGTGTACTGTCTGAGGGTCAGTACAGAGGGAGCGGTGTACTGTCTGAGGGTCAGTACAGAGGGAGTGGTGTACTGTCTGAGAGTCAGTACAGAGGGAGTGGTGTACAGTCTGAGGGTCAGTACAGAGGGAGTGGTGTACTGTCTGAGGGTCAGGACAGAGGGAGCGGTTTACTGTCTGAGGGTCAGTACAGAGGGAGCGGTGTACTGTCTGAGGGTCAGTACAGAGGGAGCGGTGTACTGTCTGAGGGTCAGTACAGAGGGAGCGGTGTACTGTCTGAGGGTCAGTACAGAGGGAGCGGTGTACTGTCTGAGGGTCAGTACAGAGGGAGTGGTGTACTGTCTGAGGGTCAGGACAGAGGGAGCGGTGTACTGTCTGCGGGTCAGTACAGAGGGAGCGGTGTACTGTCTGAGGGTCAGTACAGAGGGAGCGGTTTACTGTCTGAGGGTCAGTACAGAGGGAGCGGTGTACTGTCTGAGGGTCAGTACAGAGGGAGCGGTGTACTGTCTGAGGGTCAGTACAGAGGGAGCGGTGTACTGTCTGAGGGTCAGGACAGAGGGAGCGGTGTACTGTCTGAGGGTCAGGACAGAGGGAGCGGTGTACTGTCTGAGGGACAGGACAGAGGGAGAGGTGTACTGTCTGAGGGTCAGGACAGAGGGAGTGGTGTACTGTCTGAGGGTCAGTACAGAGGGAGCGGTGTACTGTCTGAGGGTCAGTACAGAGGGAGCGGTGTACTGTCTGAGGGTCAGTACAGAGGGAGCGGTGTACTGTCTGAGGGTCAGTACAGAGGGAGCGGTGTACTGTCTGAGGGTCAGTACAGAGGGAGCGGTGTACTGTCTGAGTGTCAGGACAGAGGGAGCGGTGTACTGTCTGAGGGTCAGTACAGAGGGAGCGGTGTACTGTCTGAGGGTCAGGACAGAGGGAGCGGTGTACTGTCTGAGGGTCAGTACAGAGGGAGCGGTGTACTGTCTGAGGGTCAGTACAGAGGGAGCGTTGTACTGTCTGAGGGTCAGTACAGAGGGACCGGTGTACTGTCTGAGTGTCAGTACAGAGGGAGTGGTGTACTGTCTGAGAGTCAGTACAGAGGGAGTGGTGTACTGTCTGAGGGTCAGTACAGAGGGAGTGGTGTACTGTCTGAGGGTCAGGACAGAGGGAGCGGTGTACTGTCTGAGGGTCAGGACAGAGGGAGCAGTGTACTGTCTGAGGGTCAGTACAGAGGGAGCGGTGTACTGTCTGAGGGTCAGTACAGAGGGAGCGGTGTACTGTCTGAGGGTCAGGACAGAGGGAGCGGTGTACTGTCTGAGGGTCAGTACAGAGGGAGCGGTGTACTGTCTGAGGGTCAGTACAGAGGGAGCGGTGTACTGTCTGAGGGTCAGGACAGAGGGAGCGGTGTACTGTCTGAGGGTCAGGACAGAGGGAGCGGTGTACTGTCTGAGGGTCAGTACAGAGGGAGCGGTGTACTGTCTGAGTGTCAGGACAGAGGGAGCGGTGTACTGTCTGAGGGTCAGTACAGAGGGAGCGGTGTACTGTCTGAGGGTCAGTACAGAGGGAGCGGTGTACTGTCTGAGGGTCAGGACAGAGGGAGCGGTGTACTGTCTGAGGGTCAGTACAGAGGGAGCGGTGTACTGTCTGAGGGTCAGTACAGAGGGAGCGGTGTACTGTCTGAGGGTCAGGACAGAGGGAGCGGTGTACTGTCTGAGTGTCAGGACAGAGGGAGCGGTGTACTGTCTGAGGGTCAGGACAGAGGGAGCGGTGTACTGTCTGAGGGTCAGGACAGATGGAGCGGTGTACTGTCTGAGGGTCAGTACAGAGGGTGCGGTGTACTGTCTGAGTGTCAGGACAGAGGGAGCGGTGTACTGTCTGAGGGTCAGTACAGAGGGAGCGGTGTACTGTCTGAGGGTCAGTACAGAGGGAGCGGTGTACTGTCTGAGTGTCAGGACAGAGGGAGCGGTGTACTGTCTGAGGGTCAGGACAGAGGGAGCGGTGTACTGTCTGAGGGTCAGGACAGAGGGAGCGGTGTACTGTCTGAGTGTCAGTACAGAGGGAGCAGTGTACTGTCTGAGGGTCAGTACAGAGGGAGCGGTGTACTGTCTGAGGGTCAGTACAGAGGGAGCGGTGTACTGTCTGAGGGTCAGTACAGAGGGAGCGGTGTACTGACTGAGGGTCAGTACTGAGGGATTGTCGTACTGTCTGAGGGTCAGTACAGAGGGAGCGGTGTACTGTCTGAGGGTCAGTACAGAGGGAGCGGTGTACTGTCTGAGGGTCAGTACAGAGGGAGCGGTGTACTGTCTGAGGGTCAGTACAGAGGGAGTGGTGTACTGTCTGAGGGTCAGTACAGAGGGAGCGGTGTACTGTCTGAGGGTCAGTACAGAGGGAGCGGTGTACTGTCTGAGGGTCAGTACAGAGGGAGTGGTGTACTGTCTGAGGGTCAGTACAGAGGGAGCGGTGTACTGTCTGAGGGTCAGTACAGAGGGAGCGGTGTACTGTCTGAGGGTCAGTACAGAGGGAGCGGTGTACTGTCTGAGGGTCAGTACAGAGGGAGCGGTGTACTGTCTGAGGGTCAGGACAGAGGGAGCGGTGTACTGTCTGAGGGTCAGGACAGAGGGAGCGCTGTACTGTCTGAGTGTCAGGACAGAGGGAGCGGTGTACTGTCTGAGGGTCAGTACAGAGGGAGCGGTGTACTGTCTGAGGTGAGTACAGAGGGAGCGGTGTACTGTCTGAGGGTCAGTACAGAGGGAGCGGTGTACTGTCTGAGGGTCAGGACAGAGGGAGCGGTGTACTGTCTGAGGGTCAGGACAGAGGGAGCGGTGTACTGTCTGAGGGTCAGTACAGAGGGAGTGGTGTACTGTCTCAGGGTCAGTACAGAGGGAGCGCTGAACTGTCTGAGGGTCAGTACAGAGGGAGCGGTGTACTGTCTGAGGGTCAGTACAGAGGGAGCGGTGTACTGTCTGAGGGTCAGGACAGAGGGAGCGGTGTACTGTCTGAGGGTCAGGACAGAGGGAGCGGTGTACTGTCTGAGGGTCAGTACAGAGGGAGCGGTGTACTGTCTGAGGGTCAGTACAGAGGGAGCGGTGTACTGTCTGAGGGTCAGTACAGAGGGAGCGGTGTACTGTCTGAGGGTCAGTACAGAGGGAGCGGTGTACTGTCTGAGGGTCAGGACAGAGGGAGCAGTGTACTGTCTGAGGGTCAGTACAGAGGGAGCGGTGTACTGTCTGAGGGTCAGTACAGAGGGAGCGGTGTACTGTCTGAGGGTCAGTACAGAGGGAGCGGTGTACTGTCTGAGGGTCAGGACAGAGGGATCGGTGTACTGTTTGAGTGTCAGTACAGAGGGAGCGGTGTACTGTCTGAGGGTCAGGACAGAGGGAGCGGTGTACTGTCTGAGGGTCAGTACAGAGGGAGCGGTGTACTGTCTGAGGGTCAGTACAGAGGGAGCGGTGTACTGTCTGAGGGTCAGGACAGAGGGAGTGGTGTACTGTCTGAGGGTCAGTACAGAGGGAGCGGTGTACTGTCTGAGGGTCAGTACAGAGGGATCGGTGTACTGTCTGAGGGTCAGGACAGAAGGAGCGGTGTACTGTCTGAGGGTCAGTACAGAGGGAGCGGTGTACTGTCTGAGGGTCAGTACAGAGGGAGCGGTGTACTGTCTGAGGGTCAGGACAGAGGGAGCGGTGTACTGTCTGAGGGTCAGGACAGAGGGAGCGTTGTACTGTCTGAGGGTCAGTACAGAGGGAGCGGTGTACTGTCTGAGGGTCAGTACAGAGGGAGCGGTGTACTGTCTGAGGGTCAGTACAGAGGGAGCGGTGTACTGTCTGAGGGTCAGTACAGAGGGAGCGGTGTACTGTCTGAGGGTCAGTACAGAGTTAGCGCTGTACTGTCTGAGGGTCAGTACAGAGGGAGCAGTGTACTGTCTGAGGGTCAGGACAGAGGGAGCGGTGTACTGTCTGAGGGTCAGTACAGAGGGAGCAGTGTACTGTCTGAGGGTCAGTACAGAGGGAGCGGTGTACTGTCTGAGGGTCAGTACAGAGGGAGCGGTGTACTGTCTGAGGGTCAGTACAGAGGGAGCGGTGTACTGTCTGAGGGTCAGGACAGAGGGAGCGGTGTACTGTCTGAGGGTCAGTACAGAGGGAGCGGTGTACTGTCTGAGGGTCAGTACAGAGGGAGCGGTGTACTGTCTGAGGGTCAGGACAGAGGGAGCGGTGTACTGTCTGAGGGTCAGGACAGAGGGAGCGGTGTACTGTCTGAGGGTCAGTACAGAGGGAGTGGTGTACTGTCTGAGGGTCAGGACAGAGGGAGCGGTGTACTGTCTGAGGGTCAGGACAGAGGGAGCGGTGTACTGTCTGAGGGTCAGTACAGAGGGAGCGCTGTACTGTCTGAGGGTCAGGACAGAGGGAGCGGTGTACTGTCTGAGGGTCAGGACAGAGGGAGTGCTGTACTGTCTGAGGGTCAGTACAGAGGGAGCGGTGTACTGTCTGAGGGTCAGTACAGAGGGAGCGGTGTACTGTCTGAGGGTCAGGACAGAGGGAGCGGTGTACTGTCTGAGGGTCAGTACAGAGGGAGCGGTGTACTGTCTGAGGGTCAGTACAGAGGGAGCGGTGTACTGTCTGAGGGTCAGGACAGAGGGAGCGGTGTACTGTCTGAGGGTCAGTACAGAGGGAGCGGTGTACTGTCTGAGGGTCAGTACAGAGGGAGCGGTGTACTGTCTGAGGGTCAGTACAGAGGGAGCTGTGTACTGTCTGAGGGTCAGTACAGAGGGAGCGGTGTACTGTCTGAGGGTCAGTACAGAGGGAGCGGTGTACTGTCTGAGGGTCAGGACAGAGGGAGCGGTGTACTGTCTGAGGGTCAGTACAGAGGGAGCGGTGTACTGTCTGAGGGTCAGGACAGAGGGAGCGGTGTACTGTCTGAGGGTCAGGACAGAGGGAGCGGTGTACTGTCTGAGGGTCAGGACAGAGGGAGGCGTGTACTGTCTGAGGGTCAGGACAGAGGGAGCGGTGTACTGTCTGAGGGTCAGGACAGAGGGAGCGGTGTACTGTCTGAGGGTCAGTACAGAGGGAGCGGTGTACTGTCTGAGGGTCAGGACAGAGGGAGCGGTGTACTGTCTGAGGGTCAGTACAGAGGGAGTGGTGTACTGTCTGAGGGTCAGGACAGAGGGAGCGGTGTACTGTCTGAGGGTCAGTACAGAGGGAGCGGTGTACTGTCTGAGGGTCAGTACAGAGGGAGCGGTGTACTGTCTGAGGGTCAGGACAGAGGGAGCGGTGTACTGTCTGAGGGTCAGTACAGAGGGAGCGGTGTACTGTCTGAGGGTCAGGACAGAGGGAGCGGTGTACTGTCTGAGGGTCAGTACAGAGGGAGCGGTGTACTGTCTGAGGGTCAGTACAGAGGGAGCGGTGTACTGTCTGAGGGTCAGTACAGAGGGAGCGGTGTACTGTCTGAGGGTCAGTACAGAGGGAGCGGCGTACTGTCTGAGGGTCAGTACAGAGGGAGCGGTGTACTGTCTGAGGGTCAGGACAGAGGGAGCGGTGTACTGTCTGAGGGTCAGGACAGAGGGAGCGGTGTACTGTCTGAGGGTCAGTACAGAGGGAGCGGTGTACTGTCTGAGGGTCAGTACAGAGGGAGCGGTGTACTGTCTGAGGGTCAGTACAGAGGGAGCGGTGTACTGTCTGAGGGTCAGTACAGAGGGAGCGGTGTACTGTCTGAGGGTCAGTACAGAGGGAGCGGTGTACTGTCTGAGGGTCAGTACAGAGGGAGCGGTGTACTGTCTGAGGGTCAGGACAGAGGGAGCGGTGTACTGTCTGAGGGTCAGTACAGAGGGAGCGGTGTACTGTCTGAGGGTCAGGACAGAGGGAGCGGTGTACTGTCTGAGGGTCAGTACAGAGGGAGCAGTGTACTGTCTGAGGGTCAGTACAGAGGGAGCGGTGTACTGTCTGAGGGTCAGTACAGAGGGAGCGGTGTACTGTCTGAGGGTCAGTACAGAGGGAGCGGTGTACTGTCTGAGGGTCAGTACAGAGGGAGCGGTGTACTGTCTGAGGGTCAGGACAGAGGGAGCGGTGTACTGTCTGAGGGTCAGTACAGAGGGAGCGGTGTACTGTCTGAGGGTCAGTACAGAGGGAGTGGTGTACTGTCTGAGGGTCAGTACAGAGGGAGCGGTGTACTGTCTGAGGGTCAGTACAGAGGGAGCGGTGTACTGTCTGAGGGTCTGTACAGAGGGAGCGGTGTACTGTCTGAGGGTCAGGACAGAGGGAGCGGTGTACTGTCTGAGGGTCAGGACAGAGGGAGCGGTGTACTGTCTGAGGGTCAGTACAGACAGAGCGGTGTACTGTCTGAGGGTCAGTACAGAGGGAGCGGTGTACTGTCTGAGGGTCAGGACAGAGGGAGCGGTGTACTGTCTGAGTGTCAGTACAGAGGGAGCGGTGTACTGTCTGAGGGTCAGTACAGAGGGATCGGTGTACTGTCTGAGGGACAGTACAGAGGGAGTGGTGTACTGTCTGAGGGTCAGGACAGAGGGAGTGGTGTACTGTCTGAGGGTCAGGACAGAGGGAGCGGTGTACTGTCTGAGGGTCAGGACAGAGGGAGCGGTGTACTGTCTGAGGGTCAGGACAGAGGGAGCGGTGTACTGTCTGAGGGTCAGTACAGAGGGAGCGGTGTACTGTCTGAGGGTCAGGACAGAGGGAGCGGTGTACTGTCTGAGGGTCAGTACAGAGGGAGCGGTGTACTGTCTGAGGGTCAGTACAGAGGGAGCGTTGTACTGTCTGAGGGTCAGGACAGAGGGAGCGGTGTACTGTCTGAGGGTCAGGACAGAGGGAGCGGTGTACTGTCTGAGGGTCAGGACAGAGGGAGCGGTGTACTGTCTGAGGGTCAGGACAGAGGGAGCGGTGTACTGTCTGAGGGTCAGTACAGAGGGAGCGGTGTACTGTCTGAGGGTCAGGACAGAGGGAGCGGTGTACTGTCTGAGGGTCAGTACAGAGGGAGCGGTGTACTGTCTGAGGGTCAGTACAGAGGGAGCGGTGTACTGTCTGAGGGTCAGGACAGAGGGAGCGGTGTACTGTCTGAGGGTCAGTACAGAGGGAGCGGTGTACTGTCTGAGTGTCAGTACAGAGGGAGCGGTGTACTGTCTGAGGGTCGGTACAGAGGGAGTGGAGTACTGTCTGAGGGTCAGGACAGAGGGAGCGGTGTACTGTCTGAGGGTCAGGACAGAGGGAGCGGTGTACTGTCTGAGGGTCAGGACAGAGGGAGCGGTGTACTGTCTGAGGGTCAGTACAGAGGGAGCGGTGTACTGTCTGAGGGTCAGTACAGAGGGAGCGGTGTACTGTCTGAGGGTCAGTACAGAGGGAGCGGTGTACTGTCTGAGGGTCAGGACAGAGGGAGCGGTGTACTGTCTGAGGGTCAGTACAGAGGGAGCAGTGTACTGTCTGAGGGTCAGTACAGAGGGAGCGGTGTACTGTCTGAGGGTCAGTACAGAGGGAGCGGTGTACTGTCTGAGGGTCAGTACAGAGGGAGCGGTGTACTGTCTGAGGGTCAGTACAGAGGGAGCGGTGTACTGTCTGAGGGTCAGTACAGAGGGAGCGGTGTACTGTCTGAGGGTCAGGACAGAGGGAGCGGTGTACTGTCTGAGGGTCAGGACAGAGGGAGCGGTGTACTGTCTGAGGGTCAGTACAGAGGGAGCGGTGTACTGTCTGAGGGTCAGTACAGAGGGAGCGGTGTACTGTCTGAGGGTCAGTACAGAGGGAGCGGTGTACTGTCTGAGGGTCAGTACAGAGGGAGTGGTGTACTGTCTGAGGGTCAGTACAGAGGGAGCGGTGTACTGTCTGAGGGTCAGGACAGAGGGAGCGGTGTACTGTCTGAGGGTCAGTACAGAGGGAGCGGTGTACTGTCTGAGGGTCAGGACAGAGGGAGCGGTGTACTGTCTGAGGGTCAGTACAGAGGGAGCGGTGTACTGTCTGAGGGTCAGGACAGAGGGAGAGGTGTACTGCCTGAGGGTCAGGACAGAGGGAGAGCTGTACTGTCTGAGGGTCAGTACAGAGGGAGCAGTGTACTGTCTGAGGGTCAGCACAGAGGGAGCGGTGTACTGTCTGAGGGTCAGTACAGAGGGAGCGGTGTACTGTCTGAGGGTCAGTACAGAGGGAGCGGTGTACTGTCTGAGTGTCAGGACAGAGGGAGCGGTGTACTGTCTGAGGGTCAGGACAGAGGGAGCGGTGTACTGTCTGAGGGTCAGTACAGAGGGAGCGGTGTACTGTCTGAGGGTCAGTACAGAGGGAGCGGTGTACTGTCTGAGGGTCAGTACAGAGGGAGCGGTGTACTGTCTGAGGGTCAGGACAGAGGGAGTGGTGTACTGTCTGAGGGTCAGTACAGAGGGAGCGGTGTACTGTCTGAGAGTCAGGACAGAGGGAGCGGTGTACTGTCTGAGGGTCAGGACAGAGGGAGCGGTGTACTGTCTGAGGGTCAGGACAGAGGGAGTGGTGTACTGTCTGAGGGTCAGTACAGAGGGAGCGGTGTACTGTCTGAGGGTCAGTACAGAGGGAGCGGTGTACTGTCTGAGGGTCAGTACAGAGGGAGCGGTGTACTGTCTGAGGGTCAGGACAGAGGGAGCGGTGTACTGTCTGAGGGTCAGTACAGAGGGAGCGGTGTACTGTCTGAGGGTCAGTACAGAGGGAGCGGTGTACTGTCTGAGGGTCAGTACAGAGGGAGTGGTGTACTGTCTGAGGGTCAGGACAGAGGGAGCGGTGTACTGTCTGAGGGTCAGGACAGAGGGAGCGGTGTACTGTCTGAGGGTCAGTACAGAGGGAGTGGTGTACTGTCTGAGGGTCAGGACAGAGGGAGCGGTGTACTGTCTGAGAGTCAGGACAGAGGGAGCGGTGTACTGTCTGAGGGTCAGTACAGAGGGAGCGGTGTACTGTCTGAGGGTCAGGACAGAGGGAGCGGTGTACTGTCTGAGGGTCAGTACAGAGGGAGCGGTGTACTGTCTGAGGGTCAGTACAGAGGGAGCGGTGTACTGTCTGAGGGTCAGTACAGAGGGAGCGGTGTACTGTCTGAGGGTCAGTACAGAGGGAGCAGTGTACTGTCTGAGGGTCAGTACAGAGGGAGCGGTGTACTGTCTGAGGGTCAGTACAGAGGGAGCGGTGTACTGTCTGTGGGTCAGTACAGAGGGAGCGGTGTACTGTCTGAGGGTCAGTACAGAGGGAGCGGTGTACTGTCTGAGGGTCAGGACAGAGGGAGCGGTGTACTGTCTGAGGGTCAGGACAGAGGGAGCGGTGTACTGTCTGAGGGTCAGTACAGAGGGAGCGGTGTACTGTCTGAGGGTCAGTACAGAGGGAGCGGTGTACTGTCTGAGGGTCAGTACAGAGGGAGCGGTGTACTGTCTGAGGGTCAGTACAGAGGGAGCGGTGTACTGTCTGAGGGTCAGGACAGAGGAAGCGGTGTACTGTCTGAGGGTCAGGACAGAGGGAGCGGTGTACTGTCTGAGGGTCAGTACAGAGGGAGCGGTGTACTGTCTGAGGGTCAGGACAGAGGGAGTGGTGTACTGTCTGAGGGTCAGTACAGAGGGAGCGGTGTACTGTCTGAGGGTCAGTACAGAGGGAGTGGTGTATTGTCTCAGGGTCAGGACAGAGGGAGCGCCTAGCTGTCTAAGTGTCTTTTCTGGGGATCTGCCACACTCTTCGAGTGTCGATACTGAGGGAGTGCCTGGCTTTCTGAAGGTCAGCACTGAAAATTTGCCTCACTGTAAGAGAGACAGTACTGAAGAGTGCAGCACAGTTGGAGAGTCAGTACTGAAAGCATTAAGCTTTCATTGAGGTTCAGTATTAAGGGAGTGCTGCACTGTCGGATGATTAGTGCTGAACGACTGCAGCAGGATTGGAGGGTTAATAGAGTGGGAGTGCTCCACTGTCGGAGGGTCATTAATGAGTGTACGCCGAGCCTCCTGATGTCAGTACTGAAGGTGTGCCGTACTCTTGCAGGGTCTTTAGTAGGGGATTGCTGCCATAATCACAGTGAATGCCTAGCTCTTGCAGGGTAGTACTGAGGGAGTGTAGCGCTGTTGGAGGCTCTGGACTGATGGCGATCAATACCGTTGGAGGATCAGTATGGACGGAGGGCCACACTCTCAGATGGCCAGTACGGAGGGAGTGCCATAACTTAGGAAGGGCCAGAACTGAGGCAGAGCCGCACTGTTGGAGGGTCACTATTGAGGGAGTGCTTGAAGTCAGATTGTCATGACAAAGGGACTGCTGCAGTATCAGAGGGACATTACAGAGGGAGTGCTGCTCTGTGTTAGGGAGAGCACTGAGGGAGGACGGCGCTGTTGGATGGGCAGTACTGTGGGAGCGCCGCACTGTCGGAGGAACAGGATTGAGAGAGTACTGAACTGTCAGAGAGTCAGCACTGTAGGATTGTCACACTTTCGGACGGACTTTACTGAGGGACTGTACTGTGGTAGAGCTGCACTGTCAGCGGGGAAGTTGCTGATGGGAAGTTGCGCTGGCAGCAATTCTAACTTGCGCCAATAATCTATTGGCTATCTATTGAAATCACTGAATAATCTGCTCCTGAGGGACATAATTCTAAGTTTAGTTTTGGGCCATTAAGGGTTAAAGTCAGGAATCATAGAATCACACACAAATTAGTGGAAAGATGTTCGGTGTGTCAATGTGGATGGTCAAGACAAAGAATAATGGTTCCTTTTTACATCAGAATATGAAAGGTTCTGGGTGCAAGCTGGGTCACCGTTGTAATAGTACAGATGTGTTTTGGACCCCTTGAATACTTGAACAAAGTTAAGGGGGTGTATAACCTTCTCCTGTTTTTATATCACAAACAGCTCTCTGTTCCCTTTGTCCTGTTTGAACATGTTCCTGGATGTGTGGTTTCTAAGAGATCTTATCTCCACATCTCCTGTGAGCAGTCGCTATCAAACACAACAACATCAACCATATTTATTGGCAAACCTTTCCTTGTTCCTGATACACGGCATGAATAATTCAAATCTGATCCGCACAGAGCCTGTCTCCATCACAGAATCTCATTATTGACAATGAGCCAAAATGTGGGTGGGGGGAAGGTGATAAACTACCCTGAACCCTGGGGATGGCTCACTGAACCCGCTATTGAAGAACATGGGAAATGGGAACAGAAGGAGGTTAATCTCACACTTTAACTTTAAAAAGGCCTGTTTGTTTATAGAAACTTAGACTTGAAGTAATTTAACAGTGAACAGGCTCATCACTGGTACCTGAATTAACCCTTTGAAACTGCTGTAATTCGACAGAGATAGAACCATCATGAAGAGTCTAAGGCACTGAATTAACGAATAATACTGACGGTTATTGAGCATATGCAAAATCAAACAACAATGCACAAATCAAACAATCAAAGACTCATCCATGAATTTGTTCAATCAACTCAGACTGATCCAATTGTTAATAAGGGGAGCCACACTGGAACGTACACGAATCGACATCACCCTGCAGGCGTCACACTATAAAATGTCCCCCCAATCTGTAAGAAGCGGATGATAATCTTAGCCGTTTGGCCGCCCCCCCACGCTGACAGCTGTTCACCAAAGGACACAATCTCAGGAATTCTCCTCTGTTGGTCGCCTGGGTATAATGCCACAGCCACTTGCTTTTTAATATTCATTCAGGGGTTGTGGGACACGCTGTTCGGGCCAGCATTTATTTTCCATCTATAATTGCCCAGTGAGAAGGTGGTGCTGAGCTGCCTCTCTGAAAGTCTGGAGCCCATGTGGTGCAGGTACACTCACAGTACTGTTAGGGAGGGAGTTCCACTAAGTTGACACGGTGATGGTGAAGCAACGTCCGATATATTTCCAAGTAAGAATGGTGAGTGGATTGGAAGGGAATATCCTGGTGGTTTTGTTCCACTTTGTCTGCTTTCCTTGCTCTTCTCGATGGTAGAGGACGTGCTTTTTGTAGGTGCTATCGAATGAGCTTTGGTGATTTGCTGTAGTGCTGCTAATTTGTGTCGGTGGTTGATGGAGAGAATATTTGTTGCTATGATGCCAATCAAGCAGGGCTGATTTGTTCTGGATGGCCTCAACCTTTTGAGTGTTGTGGGAGGTGCAGTCCTCCAGGAAAGCGTAGAGTATTCCATCACACTCCTGACTTGTGCCTTGTATATCGTCGACAGGCTTTGTGGGGTCAGGAGGTGAATTATTCGTCGATGCAGTGCCAGGCCCTGGGCGGTTCTTGTAGCCACAGAATTTATCTGGCTAGCCCAGTTTAGTTTCTCGGCAATGGTAGCCCCGAGCTTGCTGATAGAGGGGAATTCAGCGATGATAATGCCACTGAGCAGAAAAGGGCGATGTTTGGATTCTTTCTCGTTAAACAGTGAAAGGAATTCTCCTCAGTCTGTTCCCCCCGGATGCGGTGCCACACTCTCCATCTCGTCCATGACAAGGGATGTCCCCTTGACTTTGAGGATGTGAAGAGGTTTGCTTTCGCTTTTGGTCCAAATCTAGCCATTTCTTTGTTTCACTCCCCAGAGCGTTGACACACCACCCTCGTCCATGTCGTTCCAAATGGCTTATTGGTGACTCATGCTGCCTTGGCTCACGTCATTGGTTCCAGCTGATTGCTCACGTTGTCTTCAATTGCAAATAAATTCCTCCAAACTCCTGTATTCCATGGCTGATCCCTTTTTCATCATTAGCCAGAAGGAAAAAAAATGCCCGGACCCATAAACTTACTTCCCAGGTTAAATGGTGTTCCAATGAAAGGCATAATAGACTGGCCCAAACTATTATTCTTAATTCCAGGATCTACGGCTTTAATCTTCCGGGTATGTGCCCAAATCCCTGCCCCCAACCTCTATCCATTTCTGGAGTCTCCAATCGGGATGTATTCCCTCTGTATGTAACTTTGTATCTGCATCAGAAACTGAGAAGCTTCCATGAGATAACCTTGTTTTGTTTGTACTTCAGAGCCCCAATTCGTTCCAGGTCACGGATGAATGGACAAGCCTCTCATCCTGGGAACCGATCGAGTGAACATTTGCCACGCCTCATCTAAGTCAAACATATCTTACCTCTGGTCAGATGACTGAAACCATCTTACTGCAGCTGAGAACTCATAAGAAATAAGAGACGGAGTAGCCAATTCAGACCCAAAAGCCGGCTTCGCCATTTGATACAATTGTGGCCAATCTGACTGAGGCCTGAACTCCATTTCAACTGACTCTAATCTTGTAAAATTGCAGCAAGACTCCCTTCTCTTGTGAAGTACGAACATGTCTAATCACTTCCCAAAGCAACCGTGTGCTGTTTCCTGGACAAACATTCTAATATCCCTCCCAGCACCAACATTACAAATGTCCTCATTGTTTGTTCAGTATTATGCTCTTCAATTCTCCTTGCCAAAGCGGATAATCGTACTTTTCCCCACGTTATACTCGACCTGCCACAATATTGCCTGCTCACTCAACCTGCTTCTACCACTTTCCAGTTATTTGTGTCCTCCTCACAGCTTTATGGTGATGCAGATAAGCGGGGTAGAGACATTTTCACCAGCATTGGCTCCGGCATATTCACTGGGAGGACTGTCACAAAAACGATCGTGTCCTTCTCGAAAATACCTGCACGAGCATTCAGGCAAAACTCTCGCAAAAACGACTTCCATTGATTGGAAAGTGTGCCTGGGTGGTGGAAAAGTGTGTATGGCCGCCAGGTCCAGTTTTCTCATCTCTTCAATGGCCAGTGTTCCAGGGGAACACTTTGAAACTGGACTCGATATTTGGTAGCACCGACGCTAATGAAAGGGAGTAGCTTGCTGCCAGTTGGTCAAAATGCTGACAGCGTGTCAATCATTCTGCATCACGTTTTGACTAGCCAAGTCTTAATGATGAGGCAGAGCGAGCGCAGAGAAGGGAAGGAAAGGAAGCAAATCCAGCTCTCCAGTCCATACTGCCTGGTGGGACGTCCTGCCCCATGTATCTGAAGCTCTGTGGCACGAGCCTCGGCCTGTTCATCCACATGCGGACCCATAACTGGGAGTGGCCACGCCTAAGAGACATCATTATCGAATGGAGGGAGAGCCGAAGGTGAGGAAAATTTATTGCCCAGCTTGGTGCTGTGAGCAAGGTTGGACACAGAAGACTCCATCCCCTCATTAGGTCGTTGACATAGACTGTAAATGTTGTGAGAATCAGGATTGGTGATGATTATTGTGGGCCAGGCGAACAATAATGGGAAGTTTTGTGAGTGAGATGTCACAATGTCGGAGGGTCAGTGCTGAGGGAGCGCCACAAAGTTGGAACATCAGCACTGAGAGAGGGCCAAACTGACGGAGAGTCAGAACTGAGGATGTACCACACTGTTGCATGGTATGTAGTGATGTAGTGCTGCGCTGTTTAAACGTCATTTCTGAAGGAGTGCAGCGCTGTAGGGGGGTCAGTACTGATGGAGTACTGCACTGTTGGGGGGTCACATATGAGGGGGCAGAGCATTGTCAGAGGGTCAGTAGTGAGGGAGTACTCCACTGTCAGAATCTCAGTACTAAGTGATAGTTGCTCTGTTGGACAGTCAGGTCTCTGGAATTGACACACTGTCAGGGGTTAAGTACTGAGCGAATGCCGGACTGTCGGATGTTAAGTTCTGATGGACAGTCGCACTTTCAGCGAGTCAATTCTGAGGCAGTGTTCCCTGTCAAAGGATCAGCAATGAGGGAGTGCTGCGATGTCAGAAGGTCAGTACTGAGGATGCGTGCAGCTGTTGGAGGGACTGTACTAAGGAAGCTCTTCTCTGTCGCAGGCTCTGTAGTGAAGGACAGCAGCAATAATGGAGGGTCAGTACTGATGATGTGCTGCATTGTCGGAGGGTCAGCCCTGAGGAACTACCGCACTTTCTGAAAGTCAGTACTGATGGAGTACAGCACTGTCAGTTGGTTGGTACGGAGTGAGTACCGCACTGTCAGAGGCTAGTTGTTGATGGAATTATGCACGGTCGGAGGCTATGTTCTGATGGAGTGTCGCACTTTCAGAGGGTCAGTGATGAGGGAATGTCACACTGTCGGATGTTCATTTCTGAGGGATCGCCACAGTGTCGGAGGGTCAATATTGAACGTTTGCTGCACTGTCAGAGAGTGTCAGACATGATACAGTGTCACTCTGTCAGAAGAACAATAATTAGGAAGTGCTGCCCTGACGGAGAGTCAGTACTGAGGGAGTGCCACGCTGTTGGATGGTCTGCACAAAGGGAAAGCTGCTCTGCCTGAGTTTCTGTGCTGAGGGAGTGTTGCCCTCTCGGACGGTCAGTCCTAAGGGTCAGTGTTGTCGGAGGGTCAATACTGATTTAGTGCCACCCTCTCACATATTCAGTACTGAGGGAGTGCCGCTGCCTCGGAGGGTCAGTGTTGAGCGAGTGCCACACTCTCGGAGGGAAATTACTGAGGGAGCCCTGCACTGTCGGAGTGGCAGCACTGAGAGAGCCCCGCACTATCCGCTGGATATTTGTGACTGAGTGCGCCACTGACGTATGATCACTACTGACGGTGTACCGCACTGTCACAAAGTCACTACTAAGGGAACGCCACAGTCTTGAATCAACAGTACTGAAGGAGCTCTGCAATGTTGGTGGGTCACTACTGGTGCTGCACTGGCAGCAATTCTAACATGCAGCAATAATATGTTGGCCAAGTATTGAGAGCAGTTAGGGGATATCACCGTAAAATTGGATTTGGGCCATTGATGGTTAATATCAGGAATCAGAGAAACATACACAAGTCAGTGGAAAGATGTTAAGTGTGTCAATTTGGAAGGCCAAAATATAAATTAATGGGTCTTTTTTACGTATGAACATTAAAAGTTCTGAGTGCAAGCTGGTTTACCTTTGTGATAACACAGATGTGTGGTAGATCCCTGAATACTGTAACCAATCTAAGTGGGTTCATTACCTTCTTCTGTTCTCATATTTAAAAAAGCTCTCTGTTCCCTTTCTCCTGTTTGCACATGTTCCTGGATGTGTGGTTTCTGAGAGATTTTATCTCCAACCCTCTTGTGAGCAGTAACTGACAAACACAGCAACATCACGAATATTTATCGGCTGACATTTCCTTGTACCAGATAACCGGTGTGCTTCATTCAAATGTGCGCCACACAGAGCCTGTCTCCATCGCACGACCTCATTATTAACAATGGCCCCACAATGTGGATCTCGGAAGCTGAAGATCAACCCTGGAAATTGGATTAGCTCACTGAACCTGCCTTTGCAGAACCTAACAAATAGGAACAGGAGGATATTAATCTCACACTTTGCGTTTAAAAAGGGTTGTTTGTTTGTATAAACTTAGACTGGAATTAATTTAACAGTGATCTGGCTAATCACTGGAACCGGAATTAATCCTTCAAACCTGTTTTAGTTGGAAAGAGATAGAACTATCATGCAGAGTCTAAGGCACTGCATTAATGAATAATACTGACGTTTATTGAACATATGCAAAATTAAACAGCAATGCAGTGATCAAACAATCAAAGGCTCATCCATGAATTTGTTCAATCAACACAGACTGATCCAATTGTTAATAAGAGGAGACACAATGGAAAGTATACATATCAACAACACCCTGCAATCGTCTCGCTTTCAAATGTACCCCCCAATCTTTAAGGAGTGGATGACAATCTTAACCGAGTCCCGGTCCCCCACGCTGGCGGCTGTTGATCAAAGGACACTGCACCTTCCTGGAATCCACACTCTCAGGAAATCTCCACTGCCTGACCCCTGGGCCAAGAGCTACACCCACTATCTTTTTAATATTCATTCAGGGGTTCTGGGATTCGTTAGGTGGGCCAGCACGTATTTCCCATCTCTTATTGCCCGTTTGGGAGGCGGTTATGAGCTGCCTCCTTGAAAGGCTGGAGTCCATGTGATGCAGGTACACCCACAGTACTGTGCGGGAGGGAGTTCCATTATGTTGACCCAGTGATGTTGAAGGAACGGCCAATATATTTCCAAGTAAGAATGGTGAGTGGCTTCCAGAGGAATTTCCTTGTGGTGTTGTTCCAATTTTTCTGCTGCCCTTGCCCATCTCGATGGTATGGTTCGTGAGTTTGGTAGATGCTATTGAAGGAGACATGGTGAGTTGCTTCAGTACATTCAGTAGATGGTACACACTGCTGTTACACTGTGTCAGAGGTGGAGGGAGTGAATGTTATTTGATGTGGTGCTAATCAAGCAGGGCTGATTTGTCCCGGAAGGTCTCAAGATTTTTGAGTGTAGTGGTAGGTGCAATCCTGAGGAAAGCAGTGAGTATTCCATCATGCTCCAGAGTCGTGCCTTGTAGATGGAAAACAGGCTTTTGGGAGTCAGGGGGTGATTTATTCGTCGGGGCATTGCCAGTCTCTGGCCTGTTCTTTTAGCCATATTTTTTATCTTGCTATCCAGCTCAGTGTCTGGGCCATGGTTGCCCCCAGCCTGTTGCTAGTGTTGGATTCAGTAATAAGCAAAGGGCGATGGTTGGATTCCCTCTTGTTAGACGGTGACAGTAATCCTCCTCAGTCTGTCCCCCCACCCCCCCCCACCCCCCCTCACTCCCCGGCTCGGTGCCACACCTTTCACCTCCTCCCTGAAAGATATGTCTCCTTTGACCCCGAGGGTCTGAACTGGTTTCGATTCGCTTTTCGTCCAAATCGAGACTTTTCAGTGATTCACACCCCAGAGTGTTGACGCACCACCTTCGGCCATGGTGATCCAAATGGCTCATTGGTCACTGTTGCTGCCTTGGCTCACGTCTTTGGTTCCAGCTGATTGTTTACGTTGCCTTCACCTGCAAAGCAATTCCTACTAACTCCTGTATATCATGGCTGATCCCGTTTTTTTCTCATTAGCCAGAAGGAAAAAAAAAAAGAGTCCGGACCCATACTCTTACTTCCTGATTTATTGGTGTTCCATTGAAAGGCATAATAGACTGGTTCAAACCAAGATTCGTAATGCCAGCTTTACTGTTTTAATTTCTCAGGTATGCGCCCAAATCCTTGCCTCCATCCACCGTTAATTTCTGGAGTCTCCAGTCGGGGTGTAATCCCTCTGCATCTACCTATGTATCTGTGTCAGAAATAGATAAGCTTCATTGGGTTACACACTTTTTATTTGTACTGCAGAGACCCACTTTGTTCCAGCTCACTGATGAACGGACAAGCGTCTCAACTGGGAACCTATCGAGTGAACATTTGCCACACCTCATCTAAGTTAAACGTATCCCACCCCAGGTTAGATGAATGAAACCGTCTTACTGCAGCTGGGAACTCCTAAGCAATAGGAGCCGGAGTCGGCAATTCTGACCCTAAGGGCTGCTGCGCCATTCGGTACAATTGTGGCCGATCTGACTGAGGTCTGAGCTCCATTTTGACTCACTCACATCTTGTAAAATTACAGCAAGATTCCCTTCACTTGTGAAGTACAAGCACGTCAAATCACTTCCCAATGCAACCGTGTGCTAACTTGTACTGTGTACTGGACAAGCATTGCAAAATCCCTCCCAGCACCAACATTAAATATGCCCTCACTGTTTGCTTAGTAATCTGTTCTTCAATTCTCCCTGCCAAATTGGATAATCGTACATTTTCCCACATTATACTCGACCTGCCACAATATTTCATGCTAACTCAAACTGCGCTACCTCTTTCCAGTTCTCTGTGTCGTCCTCACAGCTTTACGGTGATGCTGATAAGCGAGATAGTGACATTTCCACCAGCAGTGGCTCTGTCGTATTGACTGGGAGGACTGTCATACAAACGATCTTCTGCTTCTCGAAAAAGCCTGCACGAATATATGGGCAAAACTCTCGCAACAACGACTTCCATGGACTGGAGAGTAGGTCGGGGTGGTGGAAAACTGTGTCTCGCTGCCAGGTCCTGTTTTCTCATCTCTCCAATGTCCAATGTTCGGGGGGAACACTTTGAAACTCGCCTCGAATTTTGGAACCATCGACAGTGATGACTGGGAGGAGCTTGCTGCCAGTTGGTAAAAATGTTGACCACATATGAAGCATTATGCATCACGTTTTGAGTTTCACGTCTTAATGATGAGGCAGAGTGGCCACATAGAATGGAAGGGAAGGAAGCAAATCCTGCTCTCCGGACCGCGTTACCTGGTGGGACGTCCTGAGCCATGTCTCTGAAGCTCTGTGGCACGAGTCTCGGCCTGTTCATCCACATGAACACCCACAGCAGGAAGTGGCCACACCGATGATACATCATCACCGAATCGAGGGACAGCCGATGGTGTGGACAATTTGCAGGCCAGCTTGGTGCTGTGACCAAGCTTGGAGACATAAGACTCCAAGCCCTCATTACGTCATTGACATAAATTGTAAATTTGCTGAGAATGGGGAATGGTGAAGACTATTACGGGGCAGGCACAAGACAATGGGAATTTTTGTGAGTGAGATGTTGCAATGTTGGAGGATCAGTGCTGAGGGAGTGCCGACTGTCGGAGCATCAGCGCTGAGAGACGGCCAAGCTGTCCAATGGTCAAAACTGAGGATGTGCCAAACTGTTGCATGGTATATAGTGAGGTAGTGCTGCAGTGTTTGACGGTCATTTCTGAAGGATTGCAGTGCTGCTGGAAGGTCAGTAGCAATGGGCTACTGCACTGTTGGATGGTGTGTATTGAGTGGGCAGCGCAATGTCAGAGGGTCAGTAGCGAGGGAGCACCCTAAAATTAGAATGTAAATACTAAGGGAATGTTGCTCTGTTGGAGGGTCAGGTCTGTGGAAGTGGCACACTGTCATGGTGTAAGTACTGAACTAATGCCGAATCATCGGATGTACAGTTCTGATGGCGAGTCGCACTTTCAGAGGGTCAATTCTGTCAGAGGATCATACTGAGGGAGTGCTGCACTGTCAGTAGGTCAGTACTGAGGTAGCCCCGAGCTGTCGGAGGGTCCGTACTGAGGGTACGCTGCATTGTCGCAGGCACTCTAATGAAGTAGTGCAACACTGTTGGAGGGTCAGTACTGATGATGTGCTGCACTGTGGGAGGCTCAGTCCTTAGGCAATACCGCACTTTCTGAAAGTTAGTACTGATGGAACACAGCACTGTTAGGTGTTCGGCATGGAGGGAGTGTTGATGCAATGCCGCACGATCGGCGGATATGTTTTGATGGAGCGTCGCACTGTCAGAGGGTCAGTGCTGAGGGAATGTCACGCTGTCGGAGGGTCATTTCCGAGAGAGCGCTGCAATGTCCGTTTTCAGTACTGAGCGTTTTCTGCACTGTCATAGAGTCAGAGCTGAGGGAGTGTCGCTCTGTCAGAGGAACAGTAATTATGCAGTGCTGTACTGTCAGAAGGGCCACACTGAGGAAGTGCCACCCTGACGGAGAGTCAGTACTGAGGGAGTGCCGTGCTGTCAGATGGTCAGTACTGAAGGAGTGCCGCTGTCTCGGAGGGTCAGTGTTGAGGGAGTGCCTCATTATCGGAAGGACATTACTAAGGGAGCACCACACTCTCGGAGTGGGGGTACTGAGGGAGCCCCGCATAAAACGCGGGTCATTTGTGAATGAGTGCTGCATTGATGGATGATCATTCCTGAGGGAGTACTGCACTGACAGGAAATCAGTATTGAGGCAACGACACACTCTTGGAGGGGCAGTACGGAGAGATCTCTGCAGTGTCGGCGGGTCACCACTGAGGGGAAGCTGCACTGACAGCAATTCTAACATGCAGTAATAAGATGTTGGCCAACTATTGAGACCAGTTAGTGGTCTGCTCCAGAGGGACATAACCTTAAAATTGGATTTGAGCTTTCACAGTTAATATCAAGAGTCATACAATCACCCACAAGTCAGTGGAAAGAGGTTTGGCCTGTCAATTGGGAATGTCAAGGCATACATTGATGGGTCTCTGTAATGAAAGTTGATAAACTGTTCTGCATGCAAGATGGGTAACTGCTGTAAGACTACGGATGTGCTTTGGATCCTGTGAATAATGGAACAAGGCTCAAGGAAAGTATTACCATCTCCACCTCTCATATTTCAAACAGCTCTCTGTTCGCTTGCTCCTGGTTGCAAATGTTCCTGTATGTGTGGTTTCAGAGAGATCTTATCTCCACCTCTGCTCTGAACAGTCACTGTCAAACAAAGTAACTTCACAATTATATAGATATAGGCTGACCTTTCTATGTTTCTGACACATGAGGTGCAGCATTCAATTCTGCTCAGCACAGAGCCTGTCTCTATCAAACAACCTCAGGATTGACAATGGCTCCATACTGTGCGTTGGGGTGCGCTGAAAATCTACCCTGCACCCTTGAGTTAGCCCAATGAATCGGCCATTGAAGAACATTAGACATAGGAGCAGGAGGAGTTTAATCTCACCATGTAAATTTAAGAAGAGTTGTTCGGTTTGATGAAATTAGATTTGAGTTTATTTAGCATTGAACATACTAATTAGTACAACCTGAATTAACCCTTCAAACGGCTTTAGTTTGACAGAGACCGAAACATCAGAATGTCTTAGACACTGAATTCGGAAATAATACTGACATTTATTGAACAGAAGCAAAATCAAACAGCAAAGCACTTATCAAAATGCCAAAGTCTAATCAAACAATTTGTTCAATATACTAAATCTTAACCAATAATTTATAAGGAGTGGCACAGTGGAAAGTATATGTAACAAAAGTGCCATACCATAGTCACACTTTCAAATGGATGTTTAGACGGTAAGAAGTGGATGAGAATTGTAACCGCTACTCCACCCTCTGCGCTGACAGCTTTTCACCGTAGGACACTGAACCTCCATGGGATCCACACTGAAATGAATTCTCCTCCCTCTGCCCCCTGGGCACAATGCCACACTCTCCACATTGTTCTATTAATTCATGGGATGTGGGATTCCCAGGGTGAGCCAACATTTATTACCAATTCCTAATTGCCCCTTGAGAAGTTGGTAGTGAGCTGCCTTGTTGAATGGCGGCAGTCCATGAGGTTCAGGTACACCCACAGTGCTGTTAGGGAGGGAGCTGCATTTTGTGTACCAGTAATGGTGAAGGAACAGCCGATAGGTTTCCAAGTCAGGACCATTGCGTATTCGAGCGGAACTTCCAGGTGTCTGCTGCCCTTGCCCTACTAGATGATAGGGGTCGTTGCTTTAAATGGTGCTATTGATATAGCCTTGGAGAGTTGCTGCAGTGCATCCTGTAGATGGTACACAGAGCTGCTACTTTGTGTCGGAGGTGGAGGGAGTGAGTATTTATTCATGTGATACCAATCAAGCAGGGCTGCTTTGTCCACGACAGTCTCAAGCACTTTGAGCGTTGTGGGAGGTGCACTCCAACAGGGAAACGCTGAGTATTCCTTTTCAAGCCTGACTTGTGCCATGTACATAGTGGAGAGGCTATGGAGAGTCCGGAGGTGATTTATTCGTCGGGTTATTAGCAGGCTGTGGTCTGATTTTGTAACCACAGAATTATTCTGGCTAGTCCAGTTCAGTTTCTGGGCAAAGGTAACCCCCAGGTTGTTGATAGTGGGGGATTCAGTGAAAGTAAAGTCACTGACCGGCAAAGGGCGATGGTTGGATTCTCTCTTGTTCTGCAGTGACAGGAATTATCCTCTGTAATTCCCTCCGTGTCTTGTGCCATGCACTCTATCTCCTCCCTGACAGGATTGTCCCATTTCACGCCAAGGGTCTGACCAGGTTTCCCTTCACTTTGGGTCCAAACCGAGACATTTCAGTTTTTCACACCCCAGAGTGTTGACACAGCACCTTCGGACATGGCATTCCAAATGGCTTATTGGCCACTCATGCTTCCTTGGCAAACGTCATTGGTTCCAGCTAATTGCTCATGTTGACTTAAACTGCAAAGAAATTCCTCCAGAATCCTGAAAAGGCTGATGCCTTTTTCCTAATTAGCAAGAAGGAAAAAAAATAGCCAGAACCATACTCTTACTTCCCAGGTTTTTTGGTGTTCCATTGGAGGCCAGGTCATAAGGTGTATTTAAAACCGAGATAGATAGGAGTTTGATTGGTAAGGGGATTAAATGTTACGGGTTGAAGGTGGGAGAATGGTGGTGAGAAACGTATCAACCCATGATTGATTGTCGGAACACACTCGGTGGGCCGAATGGCCTAATTGCTGATCCTATACCTTATGCTCTTATGGTCTTATTGGAAGGCGTACTAGGCCGGTTCAGACCAGTTTTCTTATTCCCAGGTTTTACTGATTTTATTTTACGGTTATCTACCCACATTCCAACCCACCCCCCCAACTCCAACCAAACAGACAGTCCCGGAGTCTCCACTCGGGATGTAATCCCTCTGCATCTACCTATATATCTACATGAGAAACTGAGAAGATACAATGAGATAAACTACTTGTGTTTGAACTTCAGAGCCCCAATTTATTCCAGCTCACTGATGAATGGACAACCCTCTCATCCTGGGAACCGATCGAGAGCCCATTTTCCACACCTCATCTAAGTCAAAGATATCCTAACTCAGGTAACTCAGGTCAGAGGACTGAAACCGTCTTATGGCAGCTGAGACCTCCTAACAATAGCAGCCGGATTAGGCCATTTGGGCCATAAAGCGTGCTTCACCAATTGATACAATGGTGGCTGATCTCCTGAACTCAATTTTGACTGACACAAACTTTGCAAAATTGCAGGAAGACTCCCTTCTCGTGTGAAGTAAAAACACATCATTTCACTTCCCAATGCAACCGTGTGCTAACTTGTTATGTGTCCTTGACAAGCATTCCAATATTCCTCTGAACAACAAATATAAAAGTGACGTCACTGTTTGTTAAGTATTCTGTTCTTCTACTCTCCCTGCCAAAGTGGATAATGCAACGTTTCCGCACATCATACTCGACCTGCCACGCTATTGCCTGCTCACTCAAACTGCCGCTACCTCTTTCTCTTTCTTTGTGTCCTCCTCACAACTTTATGGTGATTTGATTATCGGGGTAGAGAAATGTCCACCAGAAGTAGCTCCGCCGGATTTACTGGGAGAAGCTGTCACACAATCACTCGCGTGCTTCTCGAAAATGCCTGCACGAGCTTTCAGGCAAAACTCTCGCAAAACGAATTCCGTGCACTAGAAAGTGTTTCCAGATGGTGGAAAAATGTGTCTCGCCACCAGGTCTTATTTTCTCAACTCTTCAATGGCCATTATTCCAGGGGAACACTTTAAAACTGGATGCGAAGTTTGGTAGCATTGACGCTAATGACTGGGAGAAGCTTGCTTCCTGTTGTTAAAAATGTTGACAACGTCTCAATCATTCTGCAGCACTCTTTGAGTAGCCATGTCTTAATGATGATGCAAAGCGGCTGAAGGGAAGGGAAGGACAGGACCAAATCCTACGCTCCGAAATGAAATACGTTGTGGTACGTCCTGCCCCTTGACTGTGAAACTCTGCAGCACGACACTCGACCTGTTCATCCACATGAAGACCCAAAACAGGAAATGGCCACACCGAGGAGACAACATCAGTGAATCGAGGGACAGACGAAGGTGAGGAAACTTTACAGTCCAGCAAGGTGCTGTGACCAAGCTTGGACACAGACAGCTCCATCCCCACATTAGGCCATTGAAATTGATTGTAAATTTGGTCAGAACGGGGATATTTAAAGATTATTGGAGGCCATGCGAAAGACAATGTGATTGTTTGTGAGTCAGATGTCGTCATGTTGGAGGGTCAGGACTGATGCAGCTCCTTTGGCTGATGCAGCGCCGCAATCGGAGTGTCAGCACTGAGAGAGGTCCAACCTTTCAGAGGATCAGTACTGAGGATGTGCCACCCTGTTGCATGGTATGTAGTGAGGTAGTGCTGCACTGCTCGAGGGTCATTTCTGAAGAAGTGCAGCACTGTTGGAGTGTCAGGACTGATGGAGTACTGCACTGTTGCAGGGTGAGTATGAGGGAGAAACGCATTGTCAGAGGGTCAGCATTGAGGGAGTAACGCACTGTCAGAGTGTCAGTACTAAGGGAGTGTCGCTCTGTCGAAGTGCCAGGTTTGAGGAAGTGGCAAACTGTCAGAGAGAAAGTACTGAGCGAATGCCGGACCATCGGAAGGTCAGTTCTGATGGAGAGTCTCCCTGCCAGGTGGTCAATTCTGAGGCAGTGTGCCATGTCGGAGGATCAGTGCTGAGGGAGTTCTGCACTATCAGAAGGTCAGTACTGAGGGAGCACCAAGCTGTCGGAGGTTCCATACTGAAGGTGCGCTGCACATTTGCAGCCTCTGTAATGAAGGAATGGATAACTGTTGAAGGGTCAGTACTGATGATGTGCTGCACTGTTGGAGGTTCAGTCCTGAGGGAGTGCCGCACTTCCAGAAAGTCAATACTGATGTAGTACAGCACTATCAGGTGTTCGGCAGGAAGGGACTGCTGCACTGTCAGGGGTTCTGCACTGAGGGAGTACCGCACTGTCAGAGGGTCAGTGATGAGGGAATGTCACACTTTTGGGGGTTCATTTCCGAGGCAGCGCCGCACGGTCTGGGGGTCAGTACTGAGTGAGTGCTGCACTGTCGGATTGTCAGAGCTTAAGGAGTGTCGCTCTGTCAGGTGGTAAGTACTGATGGAGTGCCACACT